>NC_061822.1:6961140-6963640 GCF_019202785.1 Penaeus chinensis
ACTGCTACCACTTATACTACTACTTCTTCTACAGGCAGTCAAAATAATGATTTAGATTATTATGATGATAATGATTAGTGATAAGATAAAGCTGTAGCAATCAGGAGGAGGCCAACAGCAATAACAACAATAACAATAACAATAAGAGCAACACTTATGTCAACAAGAAAGAAAGCATCACATTGCCATTCGGATCTCCCTTTAAAAGAGGAAAATAAAGTGAGACAGAATAAAAAAAATATAACTAGGTGCCAATAACCCTTCCCCCTCTCTCCTCTAATAAAAATAATAAATCAAATAAAATAAAACAATAAAAGACTGCCAATAGAATATAAATATATGTATATACCTACACACACACACATACACACACACACACACACACACACACACACACACACACACACATATATATATATAAATATATATATGTATATGTATGTATATATATATATATATATATATATATATATATATATATATATATATATATATATGTATATATAATTATGATGATAATAGTAACTATAATACTACTAATGATGATAATGATAATAATGATACCAATGATAATAACAATACAAATAACGTAATAAAATAAAACAAATAATAACAGTAATACCAACAAAATTACCCTCCCCCCCCAAAAAAAAAAAAAGATAATCACGAACGAAACGAAACGACAATGAAACATAAAAACAAAGACAAAAGCAAAAAAATAAGAAATAAACAGATAAATAATGCAAAAAAAAAAAAGACTTCCTGCGAGCGTCGGCGCGAATCTGAGCCGACGGGGAATCTTGAGTTGATCTTAATTCTTTCGTCTTATTTACCAAAAAAAAAAAAAAATTCCGAGGCTTTTCGCTCTCCTGGGGCTCGATCGTACCCTGGATGCTGATGCTTTTATCTTCCTGCGATATATTTGCGTTGTAAGTTTTACTGTCTTCGCGGTGAAAGTTTTTATGATTATTATCATCGTTATCATTATTATTATTGTTATTATCTATTTTTTTAAATCTAGTTCAAAACTGGTATTGAACGATTTATCTGTGTGTTTATTGAATGAGACAGTCAGACACAAGGATATATGCATATACATACATGCACACACACACACACACACACACACACACACACAGACACACACACACACACACACACACACACACACACACATATATATACATATATATATATATATATATATATATATATATATATATATATATATATATGCGTATATGTGTATGTGTGTGCGTGTGTGTGCATGCATACATGCATACACAAGCACAAGCGCGTATCTGTTTCCGCGTCTCTGTATCTGCTTAAGATATTGCCTCTGCGGATTTAGCGTTAATCCCTTTTTATTCTCGTACGTATTCACATCATCAGAAAATGCCAGAAACGGATCAGCTAAGAGAATGTAATACCAAACCCCTTTATTCAATCTTTAGAACAATTTAGACCGATTTGAAACAATTTCATCGTAGCTTTCAATATTCCACTTTCCCTCGGTCTCTTTCTCTTCAGCTCCTCTCCTGCATATGGAAATATTGTATCTTTGCCTCATCTTGCTATTTCTGTTTCTATTTCTCTCTGGCTCCTATTTTGCACGCGTTTCTTTCTCCTATTTTCCGGGTTTTTTTTTCTCTTTCTCTTCCAATTTTCTTTTACCCGCCTTCCTCTGTCTCCCTTTCGCATGATCTCTCTCTCTCTGTTTCTGTATTTGTTTAATATTCTCTTTTTCCCTTCACCGTTACCCCCCTCTCTACGCTCCCTTGATACCCTCCTCTTCCTTTTATTCCCTCCCCACCCCTTTCTCACTGTTCTCCTTCCCTCCCCCTACCTTATTCTCCCTCTCCCTCTCTCGCCAACTTTACTTTTTCTCCCTTTCTTCCTCTCTCTCTCACTCTTCTCATCCGGTACCATCGCCCTCCCTCCCCCACTCCTCGTTCTCTCCTTCGTTATTTCATCCTTCACCTCCCTCACTCTTTAGCTTTCTCATCACCCTCCCTCCCCTCTCTTTCTCTCTTTCTCCCTCTCGCTCTTCTCATCCGTCCTCCTCGTTCTCTCCTTCGTTCTTTTATCCTCCTCCTCCCTTTCTGTCCAACTTTCTCCTCCACTTCCTTATTCTTACCCTAGTTCCTTCATTCTCCCCCCCCTCCATCTTCCCTTCCCCTCTCTTTCTCCCTTTCTCCCTCTCACTCTTCTCATCCGTCCTCCTCGTTCTCCCCTTCGTTCTTTCATTCTCCTTTACCCCCTTCTCCAACGTTCTCCCCCCACCCTCCCTACCTTCCTCATTCATAACCTAATTCCTTTATCCCCCCCCACCACCATCTCCCCTCACCCTCTGACCTCCCCCTCTCTTTCTCCCTTTCTCCCTCTCACTCTTCTCATCCGGGAACTTTTCACCCCCCCCGCCCCCCCCCACTCAACAACGATTCCCCCTTCACACTATTCTCAAGGGGTTCCTATTCCCTTCGGTACATAAGCGCTAGTA
>NC_061822.1:6983640-6986140 GCF_019202785.1 Penaeus chinensis
GGTTTGTAGCATAAAAACCCATTTGGGTTTTTTTTACAAAAAGGAAAAATATTTTCCTTTTTTTTCCCTTTTTTTTTCTTTTAATTTAATTTTTGAGGTAAAATACGAAAAGAGATAAAAAGCTAAAGAGGGGAGGGAGGGGAGAGAGAAATGAAACAAAAACTCTAAACTTACTGTCGAAGGGTTCAATTTTCCCCTTTTCCTTTTGGGATGTCAGTCCGATTTAAATTCAAAAAAAAACTTTGCAGTTTCTTGTGGACGGGAAAAATTTGGGTTTTGGGAAAATATGCCAAAAAAGAATTGATTAAACCCAAAAAACTGGGTTTTAGCGGGCTCCTTTTTGAAAATGTTTTTTAAAGGGGTGACAGGGATACTTTTATTTTTGATGAAAGGGATCAAAGAACCAACGTTTAAGGGGACAAATAAACCCCATGGTTAAAAAAAAATAGATAAAACAAAAAAAATATAAAAAGGGAAAAAAAAAGGGGAACAATTTGTACAAAAAAACAGAAATAGGAATGGAAAAGGGGATATGGTATTTCATTCTACATTTTATTTTTGAGATTTTTTGAGGGAAAAATTGCAAGACATGGGAAAAAAAATCAAACCAAACCACCAAAGAAAAATTTGAAGAAGGGAAAAAAAAGAAGGAGACAAAGTAGAAGAAAAGAAGAAGAAGATGATAAAAAAAAAAAAAAAAAAAAAAAAAAAAGAAGAAACAAAAACAAAACAAAAACAAAACCATCACCAAAAAAAAAAAATCTTTTTAAAACCCAAAAATCTTCTGTCCCCCAAAAAACAGTACAAACCGTAACAGCGACCCCCCCCAACCAGGGGGTCCTTTGTGGAACAAAGCACACCTCGACGCCCAAACGCACCGAGACAACGAGCCAAGGGGAAACAAGGAGAAACGAGGGAAATGGGAAAATCTGGAACGGGGGGGTTTTTTTTTTTATTTAAAGGGGCATTACACCCAAAGGGGAATTTTGAGATAAGATTTCTGAAAAAAGATTTTTAACGTTAATACAAAAGGGGGAGGAAAGGAAGGGGCTAGAGGGGGTTAGGAGAAAAAAGAGGGGGAAAAGAGAGAGAGAGAGAGAGAGAGGAGAGAGAGAGAGAGAGAAAAGAAAAGAGAGAAAGAGAGAGAGAGAGAGAAAGAGAGAGGAGAAGAAAAGAGAGGGGAGAGGGGAGAGAGAGAGAGGGAGGGAGAAGGGGAGAGAGGAGAAGAGAGAGGGAAGAGAGGGGAAAAAGAGACAGATATAAAAAAAAAAAAAAGAGAAAAAGAGGAAAGAGAGGAGAGAGAGAGAGAGAGAGAGGAGAGAGGGAGAGGGGAGAGAGAGAGGAAAAGAGAGAAGAGAGAGAGAGAGAGAGAGAGAGGAATAGAAAAAAAAGAGAGAGAGAAAAAAGAGAAGAAAAGAAAAGAAAAAAGAGAAGAGAGAAAGAGAAAAGAAAAAAGAGAGAAGAGAGAGAGAGAGATGGGGAAAGAGAGAGGGGAGAGAGAGAGGAGAGGGGGAAATGGGAGGGGGGTTAAAAGGGGGGGGAGTGGGGGGGGGGGGGGGGGGGGGGGGGGGGTTTTGGGAGTTTTGGGGGGGGGGGTGGGGGGGGAAAAGGAGGAGCACCGCTCCGGCGTCGCTTTCCGGCTGTCCGGGTCTCGAACGCCCCGCTCGCGTCGCCCCTGTTCCCCCTCTCGCCATACCGCCCCGCTCCCCCCGGGCCCCCCCGCCCGGGGGCCCCGCTCTCCCTCGGCGCGCGCTGCTCTTCCCCGGGCGCGCTCGCCGGGGGCCCGCGCCGTCGCCCCCAGCCACACCCCACAAAACACAACACACAAAACAATAAAAAACTTTCCCTACAAACACCCCCAAAATCCATCAGACCACCCACCCCCCCCCCCACAAACCCCACTTACACCCCCACACACACCACACACACAAAACCCACACACCCCCCCGCCCCCATCCCCGCGCCGCTTCCCCCTCTCCCTCCTCCCTTCCCCTCCCCCTCTCTCCCGCCGCGCTTCCCCCGCTCCTGGCGCCCCTCTCCTCCCTCGTCCCCTCTCTCCCCTCTCGGCCCCGCCCCTCCCACCCCCCTCTCACGCTCGGGTCCCTCTCTGTCCTCGGCCCCCTTGCTCCTCTGCGCCCCTACGCTCGCCCCCCTTCTCCCCCTTTTCCCGGGAATAAACCCCCCCCCAGCCCACCCATTAACCCCCAAACTTACCCAACCGGGCCCACCCAAAACCCAAACCACCGGGCCCAAAAAGGGACCCCCACAAACCCATTCCCCTTTGGGGCACCCCTTTTTCCCCCCACAAACCCGTAACCCCCTCACCCGTTTTTAAAGACCCGACAAAATCCCGGGAAAAGCCACACTTCAAGTAACCATAACCCGATTAATGACAAGACTTTCGGCTAAAAATCTCACATTCATTGCTTCAAACTCCGCAAACCTGCCAGAAACCATAACAGAACTGGTAAAAAAAAGAAGCGCCTTTGACTACTGCTTT
>NC_061822.1:7023640-7026140 GCF_019202785.1 Penaeus chinensis
GTGAGAGGAAGAAGATAATTGAGGGGAGGGAAGGGGAGACGATGAAAAGGGAGGAAAGGAGAGGGAAGGAGAGGGTAAGAGATACTATGAGAGGGGAAGAAGGAAGAAAGAGGGATACATATATACGTATGTAATACATATACACACACATATATAGATATATATATATATATATTTATATATATACATATATATATATATATATATATATATATATATATATATATATATGTATATATATGTATCTATATTTATATATATATATACATATATATATATATATATATATATATATATATATATATATATATATATATATATATATATACACACGTTCACACACACACACACACACACACACACACACACACACACAACACACACACACACACACACACACACACACACACACACACACACACATACACACATATATATATATATATATATATATATATATATATATATATATATAAATATATATATATATATATATAAATATATATATATAAATATATATATATATATATATATATATATATATATATACATATATATATATATATATATATATTACTCTCTTTTTCTCATTCCGCCATTCTGTCTCCCTCCCTCCCTCCCTCTCCTCCTCCCTCCCTCCCTCCCTCCCTCGTTTTCTCTCTCATGCGTTTATGGAGGTAAGAAACAGACCCGAGAATTCTTTCTTTTAAAGACGAAGGAGAGGAGGCAAGAACAGAGTGAGTCGAGGAGAGACTGCGTTAATTTCTGATCTTGAAGAGAAGGCTATTTTCTTCTTTGCTGTAAATGGATGACTTTTTAATTTTCTTTTTTTTTCGTTTTCTGTTTTTCTTGTGTGTGTGTGTGGGGGGGGGGAGAGGGGAGGGGGAGCAGGCTTCTTTTATTTTTAGGATTTTTTGACGTGGATTTTTTTTTTTTTTTTTTTTTTTAAGGGGGGGGGGGCGGGGTATTTCGGAAGATGGGGGAGGAAGAGAATGAAAAAGGAGGAACATGATAATAACAAGAATAAAAAAAAAAGTATATGATAAATAAATATGATAAACCAATCAAGTGTTTAGATTAAAATAATGCATATGAATGTATCACAGCATTATCTCCTATTAATTTTTTTTTTCATACTTAACACAGCTGAACAAGGATCAAGTTAATGCAATCAGCACAACCCTAAATTAATAAGAAACAAAATCATGCAATATATATTCATGGTTTTCCTAATACGAAACGATATAAGATAATGGACGATATAATTATTTCATCTCTCATTATTGCATTTTTCATCTTTCTCAACTTTCTGGGACAATGTATCAACTGCAAAATCAACATGCAAGACCACACTAAAATAAATAGATAGAAAGGTGATTGGGCAGAAGGATAGATAGATAGGTAGGTGCAGAGATAGATAATAGATAAATATAAAGATTTAGACAGATATATAGATAATAGATAGATAAATAGATCGATAAATAGATAGGTAGGTCGGGAAGTAGGTGGGTGGATAAATACAGCAGATATATAGATGCAGAAAGAAACAAAGACAGAGAGAGAGATAGAGATAGACGTATAGGCAGATAGATAGATAGACAGATAGACAGATAAATAGATGAAGAGAGTTAGAAAGAGAGGCACGCACGCAAGAGAGAAGATAAAAGAGAAAATTGAATCATTATGTGCCATGAAACACACTAAATATAAGTGATTTGTTCATATACTTATACCATGTGTATCAGCTAACTCAGTCACTCAATATTTACAACCATTTTGCAACTGAAAGCCACATTGGATGATATTTCAAGTTGTAGATCTAGAGTGCAGGCAGGATACAGACACGTGTGGGGGGGGGGGGGGGGGGTAAGGATTGAAAAATAATGATTTTATAATCTTACTTACAAATAGTGGTAATTAATTGTGATAGTGATGAAGTTGATAATAATGAGGATGATGATAATAAAGGAAATATTAATGCTCCACATATTAAGGGGGAAAAAAATACAATCCTACCTCGATATGAAAATCCTGCTCATTGTTTTTCAGCGCTCACCCCACTGCCTGTGTGCAAGATTTTTAATGAGGGGTGGATTAAAAAAAAAAGTATCTCATTGTGTCTCTTCATTTTCATCTCCCAATATTTCTGTTGTCATCTTCCAGTATTTCCTCTGTCTCTGTGTATATATTTCCGTTATTCTCTACTTGTTTCCTCCTTTTATTGGTAATACCTTCTCTCTCTGTCTCTCTCTCTCTCTCTCTCTCTCTCTCTCTCTCTCTGTGTGTGTGTGTGTGTGTCTCTTTCTCTCTTTCTCTCTCTCTCTCTTTCTCTCTCGCTCACTCTCTCTCGCTCACTCTCTCTCTCTCTCTCTCCACTCATCTCTCTCTCTGTCTCTGTCTCTCTCTCTGGCTCTCTTTCTGCTTCTTTCTCTCTCTCTCCCTCTCTCTCCCTCTCTCTTCCCCCTCTCTCCGTCTCCCTAATCACAAGCACTAACAGCGA
>NC_061822.1:7033640-7036140 GCF_019202785.1 Penaeus chinensis
TCCCTTTGAATCCCTCCCCTCCACCCCCCCCTCCCCTTCTCCACTTCTAAATTCGCTCTTAGACTGCCTTGCTTGCGTCTGTAAAGTTCCCGTGGTCGGTTATTTTGTTTGTCTTTTTCTTTCCCTTTTTCGTTTTTATTTTACATTTTTTGGGGGGTTATGTTTAAGAAGAATTAAATGTGTAGGAAGAATGTTGAAACTCACTTGCTCATTGTCTGGCTGCTTACCATTTTGATTTATGACTTTCTGTCTCTTTGTGCCTCTGTCTTCGTGTGTCTCTATCTCTAAGTCTGGTCTCTGTCTGTCTGACTGTCTCTCTCTCTCTCTCTCTCTATCTCTCTCTCTCTCTCTCTCTCTCTCTCTCTCTCTATCTTTCTTTCTTTCTTTCTCTCTCTCTCTCTCTCTCTCTCTCTCTCTCTCTCTCTCTCTCTCTCTCTCTCTCTCTCTCTCTCTCTCTCTCTCTCTCTCTCTCTCTCTCTCTATCTCTCTCTCTCTCCTCTCTCTCTCTGACTCTCCCCTCTCTCTTCTTCTCTCTCTCTGCCCCCCCTCTCTCTCTCTTTCTTCCCCCCCCCTCTCTCTCTCTCTCTCTCTCTCTCTCTCTCTCTCTCTCTCTCTCTCTCTCTCTCTCTCTCTCTCTCTCTCTCTCTTCTTCTTCTTCTTCTTCTTCCCCCGTCCCCTCTTTCTCTCTTTCTTCCCCTTACTCTCTCTCTCTCCCTCTTTCTTCCCCTTTCTCTCTCTCTCTCTCTCTCTCTCTCTCTCTCTCTCTCTCTCTCTCTCTCTCTCTCTCTCTTTCTTCCCCCCTCTCTCTCTCTCTCTCTCTTTCTTCCTCCCCTCCTCTCTTTCTCTTTCTTCCCCTTTCTCTCTTTCTCTTTCTCCACCTTTCTCTCTTTCTCTTTCTTAACCCCCTCCTCTCTTTCCCTTTCTTCCCCTTTCTCTCTCTCTCTTTCTTACTCCCCTCCTCTCTTTCATAACCCCTTCCTCTCTCTCTCTTTCTTCCCCTTTCTCTCTCTCTCTTTCTTACAGCCCTCCTCTCTTTCTCTTTCTTCCCCTTTTTCTCTCTCTCTTTCTTAACCCCCTCCTGTCTCTCTCTTTCTTCCCCTTTCTCTCTCTCTCTTTCTTCCCCTTTCTCTCTCTCTCTCTTTCTTCCCCTTTCTCTCTCTTTCTTAACCCCCTCCTCTCTCTCTCTTTCTTCCCCTTTCTCTCTCTCTCTCTTTCTTCCCCTTTCTCTCTCTTTCTTAACCCCCTCCTCTCTCTCTCTTTCTTCCCCTTTCTCTCTCTCTCTTTCTTCCCCTTTCTCTCTCTTTCTCTCTCTTAACCCCTTCTTCTCTTTCTCTTTCTTCCCCTTTATCTCTCTTTCGGTTACTCCTTTTTGCTTGCTCACAAGAACGCTTTTAATTAAAGTGCAACCAGGAATGTTCCTTACTTTTCCTGTTTAAGTAATAAGCAACTTTTCTTATTTTCTTTTCACTTTTTTTTTATCTTGTCCTTTTGTTTTCCATTTTGCTTGTTATTTTGTTCTCTCTCTTTTTTTTTTCTTTTTTTTTCTTTCAACTAGTGTAAAACAAGATGACTTATTCTTACGTCTGGGAAGAATGACTCTGGGAGGAGAGTATTGAAGTAAGGGGAAACGAGGAAGAAAATAAGAAAGACGAATGGGAGAAAAACGGAAGGGGAAGGGGAGAGAAAGGGGGAGAAGAATGGAGAAGAGAACAAGAGAATAGAGAAGAGAAGTGACAAAAAAGAAATAGATTGACAAGCAAAGCGTTAGTTAAACATGGACTGATATAGATACATGCAAAGCTATTTATGCACGCACACACACACACACACACACACACACACACACACACACACACACACACACACACACACACACATACACACACACACACACACACATACACACACACACACACAGATATATATATATATATATATATATATATATATATATATATATATATATATGTATATATATACATGTATGTGTGTATGAATCCGCAAAACTAAACAAAACCCACAAAAAAAGACAGAAAAAAAGAGAAAGAAAGAAACAAAACAAAAAAAAAGACAGATGACCCCCCTACCCCACCCCACCCCCTTTATAAGGAGCGCGAATCCTTAATGACAAGAAAAATGTTTATCGCTTCCCGTTTTCACTTCCTTTTCTGCAGATTTCGCGGCGGTGCTCTCCTCGGTCCGGAAAGCCAGTCCCAATGGCGGCTGCCTGATTTTATGGCCTTTTGGAAGGAAGGGGAAAAAAAAGCGAACAGGAATTCGTTTGTTGGAAAAGAAATGAAGAATGAAAGTGGTGGTTGGTAGGGGGAGGGGGTGGGGAGGGAGGGAGGGAGGGAAGGAGAGAGAGAAACAGGAAGAGAGAGAGAGAGAGAGAGAGAGAGAGAGAGAGAGAGAGAGGGAGAGAGAGATAGTAGATTGATCGATAGGTAGATAGATAGATAGATAGAGAAAGAGAGATAGATAGATAGATAGATAGATAGAG
>NC_061822.1:7041140-7046140 GCF_019202785.1 Penaeus chinensis
GGAAGGGAAAGGAGGAAGAGGAAGGTGGGAGGAAGTAGGAGGGAAGGATGGAGCGAGGAGAGGGTTCATGGGAGAGTGGTGTAAGTAGGGAGGTGGTAGAAGTAGAAATAGTAGGAGTAGCAGTAGTAGAACCAGTTCTAAGAGGAGGAAGAAGAAGAATAGGAAGAAGGAGAAAAAGGGAATAGGAGAAGGAGATGGTGGTAGGAAGAGTAAGGAGTGACAATAAGAGGCGGAAAAGTGGAAAAAGTTGAGGAGGAGAATAATTAAAAAGAAGAAAAAAAGAAAGAAAACGAAAAAAAGAGGAAAGTGAGGAAGTGGAAGAAGACGAAGACTAAAATGAAACGGAAGGGGAAAGAAAAAGTCCAATGAGAAAAGAAAGGAAGTAGGAAAAGGATAATAAAACACGTAGGAGGAAAAGGAGATAGCGAAAAACGACGTAATTGTGACGGAGGTGGCGAACTCGATCCGCAATCTGGGGACAGTGATGGATCCCCCTCCCCCCTCCCTCCCCTCCCCTCCGTCACCCGTGCTGCGCTTCTCGATCTTCGGTTGTTTGTTTTAGTGAAGAGATCTCCCTCCTACGCCACGACCCCCCCTCTCCCCCTCTTCCCTTTCCCCCCCTCTCTATTGGTTTCTTTTTCTTTTTCTTCCTATCTATGTGATCTTACTTGTGGAATTTCGTTTCTCATTTCTTATAATTTGTTTCTTGCTGTTCTTGTTTCTTGTATATTTTTTTAATCCTTTTTTTTCAATTCCGATTACTTATCTCCACTCTTCTTTTACTGTCGCTACCACTAAGTCACTATATCAGTCTCACTACCGCATATCACTATCATCTCTATATCACTCGTTTTCGCTATATCACTACTACCGTATATCTATCTATCACTATCACTCGATGAATTTAATTATACCACTGTGTTACTGTATCACTATTGCCTATCACTCTTCTTTTCTCTTTTCATTTTTTGTTGTTGAAAAGCGGAAATGTGTATAATCATCGAGTAAAAGAAACATACAGAGGTGTTTGTTTCTGAGAATAATAATGTATTAATAAAATTATGTGTGAAGAATGCATGAGTATATGTGCACATGCACACACACAAAACACAAAACCACACACACACACAAAACACACACACACACACACACACACACACACACACACCCACACACAAACACACACAAACACCCCCACTAGGGTGTTTCAATAAATCCGACTTTTTCTGAATCATTCAGCAAGTTGCTAAACAGGCGCCTACTATGCTTAAATGACGACATGCAAAATATTAGACAAATCCAAAAATATCTACTATTCGCAATTTTTGATTAAAGTATAATACCATTTCCGGCGCTGGGATGAGGTGCAGCGGCCTCCGCCGGCCTGGCTGTGACCCGCATGACCCACGGAAGGGCATTTCGGTTCATCCGATATTATGGCAGAATCAAACATAGGGTAACTTAGGTCATTGCGAATGATTCCTGGGGACTTCCGTAAAGATTCCCAGTCACTATGCATTTCCATATAAACTTGTGCTACCTTAATAATGCACATTACTCGCTCGCCTATATTGTGGTGACGATCTCGTCAGTGACAATATGGCACTTCGACGTGGTGGTTTGCGCAGTGCCGATACACGTATAGTGAAAGAGTTTGGTACCATTGATGTTTTGCCACCTAGACCACTGACGAAAAGTGACATTCTTCCTCGATACTGTGACTTAGAAAGACATGGTAACCAGACACTAAAAGGATGCTCAAAAGATAGCTTGCCATGCAATAATTTGACTATTACGGAATCTCAGATTTTATCCAAGTTGCAGGCGGATATTGCTGTGCTGTATAGCAAATTCGGCATTAAGACAATATCACCTTGGTATATGAAAGAAAAAATAAAGAAAATAAAGAAAGAGTACTACGACTCCATCAGAAATGTAACACTGAAGACAAAATTCTCGAAAACTGTGATTGTGTCATTCAAGGCAAAGAAACAACCCCGAGAAATCCTCAAGGAAGATATAGATTGGTATGATGCAAAAGTACAAGGAAGCAATGGATCACTCGGAAGTGTTGATTATCAGGCTCAAAGACGGGAATTTAACAGACTGAAATGGAAGCAGACCAGTTGGTGCCAGGTGGCTGGGATTTTTTTGTTCCCTCCTACACATCTGCCTGACCATTGACACCATATTGACCAAGCTGGAAGGAGTTTGTGATGGTGATTTGCTTAATAAATCCAAGATTGGAATAAAGAACAACACCATAAAGTGTCTGAAAGCACTGAAAAAAATCCAAGAACAATCAGAAGTATTTTTGATTTTGCAAAAGTTAATTTCATATGCTGGCGTTCTGCTGTGAACAGCACTGGAATGACTCTTTTCAGAACTGCTATTGAAACTTCAAGGAGGTGTGCCAGGATTGGCTGTGAACTTGGCTTTCCTAGCAGCTACTTCTCGTCCATCAACAGACATCTGTATAATGCAGATGGTACACTTCTTCCCTTGGCTGTTGATCATGATTACGTAGATGATGTTGCAAAGATCTTGAAAAGAGGAATTCGTGAAAAATGGCCATACACACCAGCCCTATTCAAAAATAAGTTTGCATACTTGGCCTATGATATGCATGAAATCGATATGTGGAAACCCAAAAGTTCATTAATACCTGGCCATAATCAAAACTGTGAAAGACTGATTGGAGACATGAAAAAATGTGAAGACATAAACAGAATTGTTGTTGTAACATAAACTAGAGAACGGCGTACTCGGAGGTATGGCAATGTAAACAAAGGAGTAGAATGAAAATTATATTGTATGCAATATATAATGTTCCAAATAAAATCATTACTAGAATCCTTTCCTTTTATATCCTCTTGTTAAATAAAATATGTTACTTCAAATCATTTAAGCGAAGTGAGAAGTGGGTGTGGGTGTGTGGGGGACTGTCCCCCACACACCCACACACATAAGTACAAAACAAAGTATAGATATATCGATAATAAAATAAAATATATATATATATATTCCTGATAATCAAGAGAGAGAGAGAAAAAAAATATATATTCTGATTTCCGACGTGAATTTCCGGAAGGGCTGCCGCTGACAAGAATCTCTCAGAACTTAAGATGTTATTGATCATTTCTTGCCTCAAGTACATTCTGCTTTTCACCCTTGCCTACCTTCGCCTTCTGTCAACCCTATCCATCTACAGTGTCCACGAGTCACGCTGCTAAAGGGAGAGAATAACAAGATAATGGCAGAATCCGTTACCCAGGATCCGCCCCCTTGACACGACCATGTGATATTCTCTTTCTTTCTTTCTTTCTCAGTCTTTCTCTTTCTCTCCCCTTCTCTCCCTCTCTCCCTTTCCGTAAGATAGATGTCTGGACCTGACAGAATGAAATCACGAACGTACACCTAATTCCCAAACAAACCTACGGCACGCACGCCCACCATCTCCACCCGCAGAGACCAAGCTCCCGAGGCCAGCACTAGAAGCACAAGCACAAAGGCCGCCCTCGGGTCCGTCCCTCCCGCCGCAGCGCTTCCGGCGAAGAAGCTTCGCACGCCACGCACCGCCGGCACGGGAGGCAGCCGAAAGGACGCCGGCCTCGGGGGCTTCTGATGTGCGGCTGCCGTCGCTCTGCACGCCCACGTCCCTCTCCCTCTTGCTGGCGGGGAGAGGTACGGTTTAGAGAGGTACGGTTGAGGGGAGAGGAGTGAAGGAAGGAAATAAAGGAAGGAAGGAAGGAAGGAGCGAGGGAAGCAGATTGAGGAACAATGAGAGAGAGAGAGAGAGAGAGAGAGAGAGAGAGAGAGAGAGAGAGAGAGAGAGAGAGAGAGAGAGAGAGAGAGAGAGAGAGAGAGAGAGAGAGAGAGAGAGAGAGAGAGAGACCGTGAGCCTGGCGCATGCATGGCACTCAAGCTCGAGTCAATACAAATGCTCTAAAGAGCTAGACCGACAGTAATCAATTCCCACCCCTACTGGCCACCGACGTAAGGGTCATCTTGGCGGCGCATCCGACGCACCGCAATCGCAAACGGTCGCTGGCCATTAGGCTCGGCCTCCTGAGCCTGGGCGGCGCTCTCGGGGCTCCAGGTCCAGTCTTGGCCCCCTGGCACTCTTGCTGTCTTTCTCTTCTCTATCACTGTCTCTACCTCTATTTCAGTCTCTGTCACTATCTATCTATCCATCTGTATATATCTATCATTATATATCTCTATCTATGTATCTGTCTATCTCTCTGTCTATCTGTCTCTACATACATACATACATACTCCATTTGTCTCTATCTATCTATATTTATCTATCCATACCCATCTCTTCTCTCTTCCCTCTTCTCTCTAAATGTGCTGACATTCGGACCTGCTTCGTATTCTCCAGCAGCGCCTTGATCCGTTCCGAGTCACGCTCCCCCCCTCCTTGCCACCTTCGAGAGGCGTATCAACAGGGACGTGCGGTGCGTAAGGAACGGTGCGAGGAACAGAACCGAAAGTAGGCCAGAACGAGATAGAGAATAAGAGGGAAAAACAAAAACTAGGATATGTGTGTGTGTGTGTGTGTGTGTGTGTGTGTGTGTGTGTGTGTGTGTGTGTGTGTGTGTGTGTGTGTGTGTGTGTGTGTGTGTGTGTACCTATCACAGTTATATATATATTATATATATACATATATATTATATATATATACATATATATATATATTATATATATACATATATATATTATATATATACACATATATATATATTATATATATACACATATATATATCATATATATACATATATATATTATATATATACATATATATATATTATATATATACATATATATATATGTATATATATTATATATATACATATATATATATATTATATATATATACATACATATTTATATATATATATATATATATATATATATATATTATATATATATTATATATATATATTATATATATATTATATATATATATTATATATATATATATATATATATAT
>NC_061822.1:7051140-7053640 GCF_019202785.1 Penaeus chinensis
ACTGATCATTACTGTTAACTACTTAAATAAAATAATAGCTTATTACTAGATAGAAAAAAAAATATATATTTCTCTAATCGTTTAAAAAGGACTGCTACTATACATACTCCGGAAAAGAAGGGATTGCTGCTACATATTCTTAAAAAAAAAAAAAAATTACTATACATAGGAAAAAGCGGATTATTACTATATATACTTAGAAAGAGAATAGATTATTACACTAGCTAACGTTTCGTTATTTTTTCCAAATTTTTTTCAACATTCTTTTTTCCTCGAGGAGTTTGTGGAGCTCCTTAAAAATGCCGGCCGATATGACTTTTGTGAATAATAGGGAAAAAACAAATAACACCAAAAATACAGCTTCATAATGGTATACAGTTCTAAATAATGCAGCACAACACAGTGGATAATTGCATATAATGACAAAATTACTTCCCCTATTGATATAATGAAGATATCATATTGTTATACCGTATGTTTGTACTTTCCTAATACGCGATTCATCCCAAGGTGAATGGAAATTAATGCCAATTCAGAACATGCCATAATTACATCTATTGTTTGTCTGTCGTCTATTCGTCCGTCCGCCCAGCCGTTTCTTGACTTGTTTGTCTGTCTGTTCACGCATTTGTATGCCTGTCTATCTGACAGTTCAATCTACAAAGTTGTCTCTGTAGTCCCCCACGCATTCCGAATAAACAAAAAACTATTCGGGAAAATATACGATATCCATTCACACTTCCAAAGCCATCGACACCCCCCCCCCCCCAACATACACACACAAAATAGTAATAGATAAATGTATTTATTATATAATAAATAAATAAAGCGAATAAATAAAAGATCCGGGAACAAAAACAAACAAAAAAAATCCTACAAACTAGGTAGCAACAGAACGGGTCTCGATAACCATCATTAGCCTTGGGGGAAAGAAGAGAAAGAGAAGCAAGGGAGGAAGGAGGGAGGAGAGAGTGGGGCAGGGGAGGGAGGGAGGATAATTAAAGGGGGAAGGGGGAAGGGAGGGAGATGAGGGGAAGGAGGAAGGGAGGGGGAAAGTGGGAAGGGTAGTAGCATAAGTATGAGAAGGGGTATGACTGGGGGTAAGGGTAGGGAGAGAGGAAGAGGGGGGGTGCAATGAAAATGCGAAAGAAATTCCATGATCAACTAACAGCAGAGCCCACAAATAAAGGTAGCAGGAATCGAAGACCCGAACCTGACAAGAGCTCTCGAGACTGTCAAAGGGATTCTCAAAGGCTTCCAAAGGGTCCCAAAAGTTTCCAAAGAGTCCCAAAAGTCCCCAGGGGTTTCCAAAGGGTCCCAAAAGATCCCACTGGTACCCAAAGGATCCTTAAAGTCCCCAGGCGTTCCCAGGACCGTCCCAGAGGTTGCTGGCCGTGTACCCCGGGGTCTCACCTCGGAGCCAGAAGGACCCTGACCGCCCCGCCGCTGTCGTCGCCCGCTGAGGCCCTGTCATCGGCCGCCCTCGCCTCGCCGAGGCCTACCCGCGGGAGGCACATCCGGCCCCGCACCTAGGATGCCCTGGGGCCCCTGGGACTGACCTGGCTTCGCACGGCCTAGATAAATGACCCGATATTGGAAGGTCATTAATGCTTGTTCTCTGCCTGCGGACATTCATTCTCCTTGCCGTGTGAACCGAGGCTGTTAGCACATCTTCTGATGCATACATACATATATACATGCAGTATACGTAATACATAAATCGGATATACATAAGTACATATGTACATACATACATGTATGTCAGTATCATTGTTATCACCACCTATTAATATTACTCTTACATTTACTGCCGGAGCTGCGGTCATTAAAATCATTTTTAATATCAATACTATCTTCATTATGATCGTTTTAATGTTAATTATTGCCATTTCATCATCACTATCATCATTATAATGGTAATAATGATTACAAATATTATGATCATCAGAATGATTACAATCCTCCTCAATATCATTACGATCACAATTACTTAAATCCCAATTACCATGACCATTACCAAGAACATCAAACAGATTAATATAAAAATGATAATAACAAAAAACAAATTTTATCACATGAAAAGCCAGCGTCGTGACAGCCCATTCGAGGAACAAACAAGCAATTATCTGGATTCTGGAAGAGTAAAAATGGGGAGGCTATCAAACGTACACGAAACCCGGTTTAAAGGACCCGCGGCCGATCGCCGAGGCGTCTAAAGTGGGGCGTGTTCAGTGGGGGAGGGGGGGAGGTAGGACGGAGACAGGGGGGAGGTAAGGAGAGAGGAGAAAAAAGAGAGAGAGAAAGAAAGAAAGAGAGAGAGAGAAAGAAAGAGAGAAAGAAAGAAAGAAAGAAAGAGAGAGAGAGAGAGAGAGAGAGAGAGAGAGAGAGAGAGAGAGAGAGAGAGAGAGAGAGAGAGAGAGAGAGAGAGAGAGAGAGAGAGAGAGAGAGAGAGCGAGCCGAGAGAGAGAGCGGAAAGAGAGAGAGAGAGAGCCGAGAGAGA
>NC_061822.1:7083207-7085707 GCF_019202785.1 Penaeus chinensis
GGATAAGACGCAGGTACGTTTTGTGGCTGGAGAGAGAAGGAGAGAGAAGGAGAGAGAAGGAGAAAGAAGGAGAGAGAAGGAGAGAGAAGGAGAGAGAAGGAGAGAGAAGGAGAAAAAGGAGAGAGAAGGAGAGAGAAGGAGAGAGAAGGAGAGAGAAGGAGAAAGAAGGAGAGAGAAGGAGAGAGAAGGAGAGAGAAGGAGAGAGAGAGATAAAGGAGTGGGTAAAGATACTGAGTGAAGGGGGTGAAAATAGGGTAGGTCAGCAGACGTGTATCATATGCAAATGAGCTAATTAGGTAGATAAGTTATGGCATGATGAATATATAATCAAATGAATGCGTAAATACAAATATATCAACGGAACCAACAGCCAAGGACATCAACCATCAACCAAATAATGCAACAGAACAACCCATTTCAACCGAGAGCATCAACATTTCCAACCGAAACTACCAACTATTTCAACCAACAATATGAACTATTAGATAAACACTTCCAAACATATAAAAACTACAAACGCAACCACTTAAATCACCGCCAAACAACCATTCAACCACAACCGCCAACCATTCAACCACAACCACTAACCATTCAACAACTCCTAACAACCATCCGACCACAACCATCAACCATTCAACCACAACCCCCAACCATTCAACCACCAACCATCCAACCACAACCACCAACCACCCAACCACAACCACCAACCATTCAACCACTCCTAACAACCACCAACCATTCAACCACAACCCCCAACCATCCAACCACTCCTAACAACCATTCAACCACAACCACCAACCATTCAACCAAACATTCCTTCCCCCAACAGGTGCAGGGAGAGCTGGTCAACACAGGTCACAGCCTCGAGTGGCGGGTCAGGCGTTCAAGGGCGACCTCCTCCTCCTCCTCCTCCTCGGTGAAGATCTCCGGAGGCCCTCTCTCCTACATCTACTCCGTCAGCCACCTCAGACTGCACTTCGGAGAGAGAGACTTGCAAGGATCAGAGCACACGCTGGCCAATTACGCTTTTCCAGCCGAGGTAGACGAGATTTTTTTCCGTTTTTTTTTTTTTTTCTGATGTATATCGTTTTTTTTCTGTTATGTGTATGTTTTTTTTTTGTTTGTTTGTTTAATCTTCTTTCTCTCGTATATTTTTTTTGTATTCTTTTTTTTCTCTTTTTTTGTTTTTTTTGTTTTGTTTTTTGTTTTCTGTTTGTTTTGCTTGTGTGTGTGTGTGTGTGTGTGTGTGTGTGTGTGTGTGTGTGTGTGTGTGTTAGTGTGTGTTTTCGACGTTTGTGTTTTGCTGTTCTTTGAGATTTTTTACATTTTATTTCATTTACTTTTTTTATTTCTTAGATGTGATCTTTATTATTATTACCATTTTTGACTTTGAGTTCTTTGTTCTTAATTCTTTTTTTTTTCTTTTCGAAGAGATTCGTCAATTAATTTACTATTTTATATTTATCTATCATTGTTACTTTTATTTATTATTATTACTTATTATATATTATTACTATTTTATTCGCATTTATTATTATTATTATTATTATCATTATTATTATTATCATTATCATTTATTGTTATTATTATTACTTATTTTTATTTATTATTACTATTTTACTCTTATTCTATTACTACTATAATTTACTATTACTATCATTCTTTTCTCACCGATGATTTTATATGGGTATCCGCATTAATGCAAAACCGCTCGTTCATTATTTCGCATCGTGCAGTGGCGGGGTTCAGCGTAGAGTCATAATGGATTTATATTATACTGTTTTGCACGGGAATAGGATTTAAGGATTTAGGATAGAGCTATTATGAAGTGATATTGTTCTTTGCTTCCGCTATCTTGCGAGTTTGGATAACGGGTGTTTTGGCAATGTTTTCTTGGGATTTTGTTTGATATAATGGAGACGGGAAAGGAGATTGTAAAGGAAAGGAAGAAAGGAAGGAAAGAACACTAGAAGATAATGCAGGAAGTGGAAAGGGAAGAAAAGAGACAAGAACAGCAGATTAGGCGAGTAGAGGAAGTAGAAGAAGAAAAAGATGAAGAAGAAGATGATGATGAAGAAGAAGAAGAAAAAGAAGAAGAGGAAGAAGATGATGTAGAAGAAGAAAAGAGAAAAAGAAGAAGAAGAAGAAGAAGAAAAAGAAGAAGAAAAAAAGAAGAAAAAGAAAAAGAAAAAGAAACAGAAAAAGATAAAGAAACAGAAAAAGAAAAAGAAACAGAAACAGATAAAAAGTAAAGAAAAAGAAAAAGAAAACGATGAAGAAGAAGAAGTAGAAGTAGAAGTAGAAGTAGAAGAAGAAGAGGAAGAGGAAGAAGAAGAAGAAGAAGAAGAAAAAAGAAAAAAAAGAAAGAAAAAAAAGAAAAAAGAAAAAGAAAAAGAAAAAGAAAAATTAAAAAGAAAAAGAAAAAGAAAAAGAAAAAGAAAAAGAAAATGAAGAAGTAGAAGTAGAAGTAGAAGTAGAAGTAGAGATAGAAGAAGAAGAG
>NC_061822.1:7143207-7145707 GCF_019202785.1 Penaeus chinensis
ACCATCATCAATAACAGTTGCAAGAACAACCACAGCAAGAGAACAGCAAAGCAGCAAATGCAACAGCAACAACAGTAAATGCCTGCAACAATAACATCAATCGCCGATACTACATGCGTTTCCCATTTTATATTGCTACTTCGACTACTTCTACGATGCTGTAGGTGATATTGCTACAGGTAGGACAGCTATTATTTATCATAGCATTACTATAAACTACGCAGACAACAAACACAGACGCTACATCAGCATCAAATCACATCAAATTAGCAAGATAAAACAGACAAAGGAAAGTAAGGACATAAAAACTAACTAAACAACAACGAAAATAACAACAAAAGGTCATACATTGATTCTAATCGTAAATTTCCATCACCTTCCCCCCCCCCTCCCCCCTTCCCCTTTCCACACCCCTCTCCTCTACCGTCCCTATGTCTCTCTACCCTTATCCCACCTCTGTATACCCTCTCTACTTCCTCTACCCTCCAGTATCTTCCCTCCTCCTCCTCCCTCCTCTTCCCCCTCCCCCTAATCACTAAACCCTCCCTCCCTCCCTCCCTCCGCCCTCCATATACCCTCCTCTCCCACTCCCATATCCCTTTACCCTCCTTCCTTCCGTCCTTCCTATCCCCCCCCTCCCATATCCCTCGATCCTTAACCCCCCTCCCCTCCCTCCTCCCCGTACCTTCCTGTATCCTCCTCCCTTCCCTCTCCCCCACCCCCTCCCCCTCCCTACCGGATAAGACGGTCTCCGATAATAAAAACCGAATAAAAGTTTTATGTTGTATTCGCAGACGGTGCAAATAGTTAAGCCCAGGTTGAAATTACTTTCTGCCAAACTCCTCTCCGTTTACGATCATTTCACGATTCTCCGGAGGTTTATATCATGCGTCGATGTGTGATATGTGTATGTTTGTGTGTGTGTGTGTGTGTGAGACGTGTGCTTGTTTGCGTATTTAGGTATTACATGCCTATGCGTGTGTTAATAATGTGTGTATATATATCGATCTGTATGTGTGTGTGTGTGTTTATACAAACATATATGTACATATACATACATACATACACACATGCATACATATATATATATATATATATATATATATATATATATATATATATATATGTATATATATATATATATATACATATATATATATATATATATATATATATATATATATATATATATATATATATATGTATACATATATATAAAGAGAAAGAGTGAGACCCAAGACTGGAAATCTCTGATACACGAAATCTTAACTATGTATGTCTCTAATTTCTCGGTTTATATCTTTGTTTTTACATCTTTCCCTTTGCATAACTATTTATCTCTCCTCCTTCCTCTCTACTCCACTTCCCTCATTCTCTTAAAACCTGCAGTCTCACTGTACCTTCTTCCCTTTATTCACACACGTTCATTCGCTCCAACACGCAAACACGCACACACACTCACAGATACCCATCTGCCTTGGACACAAAAACCCATTGGTTATATTTGAAAGCTTGGTGAACGGGCAAAAAGATAGATACGTCTGAAATTTGCAAGAAAAAAAAATCCTTTACTGGTCACACGGTTTTCATCGGTCTCTTTTAAGATTTATCGTTTTTTTTTTACCGACGGACGAATACAA
Organism: Penaeus chinensis; assembly: GCF_019202785.1. Lineage (NCBI taxonomy): Eukaryota > Metazoa > Arthropoda > Malacostraca > Decapoda > Penaeidae > Penaeus > Penaeus chinensis. Next base: position 7,144,848 of record NC_061822.1, read on the forward strand.
AAAAAATACTGTCACGTGGAATCTATACAGTGCTGACCACAGCGGTCGTGTCCAGCCGTGTTCGATGCATCTGTAAGCGCTCATTTATGCCAGTGGATATTTAAAGGCACGGTTTCGTACCGTTCATAACAGATGGAGAAAGATTGGCGGTTCTTAATGTCGGACACACACACACACACACACACACACACACACACACACACACACACACACACACATACAGAGAGAGAGAGAGAGAGAGAGAGAGAGAGATAGAGAGAAAGAGAGAAAGAGAGAAAGAGAGAGAGAGAGAGAGAGAGAGAGAGAAAGATAGATAGATAGAGAGAGAGAGAGAGAGAGAGAGAGAGAGAGAGAGAGAGAGAGAGAGAGAGAGAGAGAGAGAGAGAGAGAGAGAGAGAGACAGTAGATAAATAAATAGACAAACTGCTTGATCGCTGTCAAACACACAATGCATAAAGAAGAGGCATTAACAATTGCACAATCTAATTTCATCTCATATTCTCCTTTGGCTCGACCAGAATGTTGCAGGGTACCATGGCTGTCAGTTATATTGATTTTTATTGTGAAATTGATTGCTACAAAAGTTACCTTACGATAGATGTATTGGAAAGTATTCTGTGTGAGATTTTTGTGTGAGGATGTGTATATATCTGTGTATGTTTATGTGTATATTGATGTGCATGTGCTTGTGTGTGTGTGGATGTATGTGTACATATCAATGTGTGTGCTTGCATGCGTGGATGCATGTGTCCTTATATATATGTATTGTTTCCGTGTACGTGTGTGTGTGTGTGTGTGTGTGTGTGTGTGTGTGTGTGTATGTGTGTGTGTGTGTCGCGTGTTGTGTTTGAGTGTACTTG
>NC_061822.1:7190707-7200707 GCF_019202785.1 Penaeus chinensis
ATGTGATACTACATTCCAAATTTAGGATACAACACCAGTATATCTTCTAAGACATCAGATGATATGAAGTAGTTACATAGTTATCGGTACCTCATGCTAGGTGGTCTGAAAGGCTGTAACGCATGGCACTCTGAGATATAATGTACAAGTGTTCGCTTATATTCTTCATTACACAGTTTATAATAATAATAATGATAATACCAATAATAATAATAATAATAATAATAATAATAATAATAATAATAACAAATCTTTATTGTTATCGTATTTTTTTATTATCATCATTATCATTATTATTACTATTGTTATTATTATTATCAACATCAATAAAATTATCATTATTATTATTATTATTATTATTATTATTATTATTATCATTATTGTTATTACCACAGTTACCAATTATTATCCTTATTACTAAATGATTATCATTATTATTATTATTATTATTATTATTATTATTATTATTATTATTATTATCATTATCATTATCACCATGTTTATTTTATTACTCTTCTTGTCATTATTATCATTATTATTATCATTTTTGTTGTATTTTTGTTTTTGTTATTATTATTATTATTATTATTATTATTATTATTATTATTATTATTATTATTATCATCATCATCATTGTCATTATCATTATCATCATTATTATTATCATTATTATTATTATTACTATGATTATTATTATTATCGTTATTATCATTCTTCTTACTATTGTTATTATTATGTTTATTACTGTTATCATTATTATTTTTATCATTACTTTTATTATTATTATTATCATTAGTTGTTGTTATTTCATTATTATTATAATTGTTATCATTATTATTTTTATTATCATCATTAATACTAATATTATTATTGTTATTATTCCCATCATTACTTTTACCATTATTTTCATTATCATTATCCTTTTATTATTGTTATCATTATTACTATTATCATTATCATTATCCTTTTATTATTGTTATCATTATTACTATTATCATTATCATAATTATTATTATTTTTATCATTATTAGTATTTTATCATTAATATCATTATTATCATCACTTTTATATTAATATCATTCATTACCATTATTATCATAATTATTACTATAATCATTATCATTACGACTCTTACTCAACCCTGCTGCGGTTTTCGTACCCTAATAATGATAGTTATCATTACTCGTACTAATATTAGCTGTGGAGAATTTTCACGAAATATGTGTGTGTGTGTGTGTGTGTGTGTGTGTGCGTGTGTGTGTGTGTGTGTGTTCTTTTCTGTGAGAATGTGTGTGTGTGTGTGTGTATTCTTCTGTGTGTGTGTGTGTGTGTGTGTGTGTGCGTGTGTGTGTGTGTGTGTGTTCTTTTCTGTGAGAATGTGTGTGTGTGTGTGTGTATTCTTCTGTGTGTGTGTGTGTGTGTGTGTGTGTGTGTGTGTGTGTGTGTGTGTGTGTGTGTGAAATATTGTGTCACCGTGTTATAAACGAGCCTCATATCAATTATCCATGATGGGTTAACTAGAGAATCTCTCTGATTGAGGACTACCAAAATGTCCAATTCTAGATCTGAATTTAAATAATTGAAACCCGTATTAAAAATAGAACCAGTTTTATTTTTCTTCGGTGTTATGAAAGCAGTCGAACACGGAAAGAGTTCGAACATCTCAGAATTTATAACAACAGTAAATTTGATTGTTACAGTCTTGACGGTTAGAGCGAGAACAAAACATAACTGGTTAGTTCATCCTTTATATAATACATTATTCAGAACTTTTCCATGTGCTGTGAGAAGTCTGTAAAGTTTTAGAGTCGACTACATGCGAATTTTAAAAATCCCACAGTAGTTGTAGTGACCTAATTACCATTGTTTTAATTATTTGCAATTATCAATTCAAGTTTATGATAATTTCATGATAATAGTAATCATTGAAATGAAAATCATTTATGAACATTAATATCATTCTATTTACTTTTATTACGTTTCCTATTATTTATCATTATTGGGTGTACTATTACTCTACCCAAGGTACTGAATTATCGTTATCATGTTCATTAATACATCAAACAGAATATACACGCTTGATTAGTAACATTCAGACAAACATACATTCGCTCTGATTTCTAGGATATGAACAATTGCGCAATGAATGAAACAGCAACTACATACAGAATGTTCTTTGATCAAGAAGTATATTCTTGCACAAGCTGTTGAAAGAGGAAGTAATTAATGCATATCACTCACATCTTTACACAACAAATGAGGTAAGGAAAGACCATAAGTTGCCTGAAACAAATAATGCGATTGGTAGAATATAAATAGTCAAAAAGTGTGTTAGTGTCTATTCAATTCAAACTACGTAAGTCATTTGATCGTTCGTTTGCTTCATATAAGTGATTACAGAATATGTAGTAGTATTTATCATTGACTTTGTTTTGGGATATTTTTCAAATGCCATTTCCTGGAATTGTTTGTTTATCAAAATGGCAACACCAGGTGAGGTGTCATTTCCTCCTTCCAAAACAACTATTTTCAATTATAGCTGCATATTTCCTGAACCATGAAAGCGCCTCATTCTTTAGATATCTATGTATGGCAGTTAAATCAGTTAAAAATATTTGCCAAATCGCTGATACCTTTGTAAATGGTTCTCGCAACTACACCATCTAGTAGCGGCTAATCGAACTAATGAAATGACAGTTTTTTTTTTTTTTTTTTTTTTTTTTTTTTCGCCACCGAACACTGATTCAATAAACAGAAAAAATGCTAAATCATATTCTTCGTTAGACATTATCTGAACGTAACACTACAGTAGGACTGCAGTGGATATATAGATGCCTTATCGTTGCGCGTGTGTGTGCAACGTCTATAAAAAATATGAAGTCTATACTTGGTGATGAGTAGTGAAACAGTATGTTTAATTCGTTCGGATAATGTGAAGTTCTTCGTCGTGTGTTATAATTTCAGTGCTCTTTATCTAGTGCTAAAATCGGATCACAGTTTTCGCTATTATTCCGAAAATCGTGGCGTTTCTCTGAGGAGTCGCATCCACATTCGATCAGCTGGGCGAGAAAATACACGTTTGCTTGTTTCAACTCGAGCAACTACTAGCTGGCTGGTTCCAAGGAGCGTGAAAAACAAGTTAAGAACTTACTCCCAATATCTGTGCTGTATGATATCTGATATCTTGAAAAATAATGGTATTCATTCTGATGAAATGGGCAGTCACCTCGCTCTCTACTTTTATTTGCCCTTTTTTCAGTCTTTATTTGCTTCTGCTTGCCAGTGCACCTCCGTTTACACTATATGCGTAGGTGTAGGTAAAATTGGCAAATTTGTGTTTTGTCACAAAATCACAAAAGTTTTTATAAATTATCTTGAGTGACTTGAGTGTCATTTTGATTCAACAAACAGAAAATATGCTATGTTAAAATAATTTTCGAACATTAACTAAAGGCACAACCGTAGTAGGGCTACAGTGAATATCTTGACGATTTTGTGTATGTGCATGTGTTAAGGAACTGAAATAGTTAAACCCTTTACTTAGAATCACTGGTTTTATATTTCATACACATTCTGAAGTCTTTCTCACGCAAAATAGCATGGCATGTAGTTGACAACAGCAAAATATATGTATACACACATATATATTCGTTATTATTTTTTGAGGAGGGCTTCAATGAATCTACTAATTGTTATTCATTTCAAAGATATTTCCTATCATTTTATTTAATATTTTTAAAAGAGAAAGACCAATACTAAGGGCAGTCATACTCATAGTAAGAACAGCCTATCGTTATTCAAAACCTCGTCTAATCCCCGAGACAAAGGTTAAGTGTTTTTGTGAGGTCCTTCTTTCCTCCGCATTACTTTCCATTCTCTTTTAGCACGATTAATAGCTGTTGAGAGTCTTTCATAAACCGTTTCCTAAACATTGACAATATTCGCCTAAACATTTTTCATCGTGTTTGATTCACTTGGCTCGCTTGGCCGCAGTTTTGGTCATCAAACCCACTTAGTAACTGTCTTTGACGTGTGTATTGGGCAGTTATCCAGCACGAATATGATTGTTTCTGGGAAGGACCATGGCATAGCAGCGTACTGAAGTAGTGTAGGAAATAATGATAGATAAATCCGAATATGAAATATGACGTATAGGACATTATCATATATAAACATAGATCTATATCGAAAATTGAACTGAATTGATTTATGAACAAATTAAAAAAGGCAATGTCGCTTGTTCAACCCTCTCTTTGATGACTTTCTGTGTAGAGTCCCACCTCCATGCAGTCATTTATTTCACCATGCTGCTTGTTACCGGGAGCTTTATATCCGAAATGAGGGCGGTTGACTGATTGATTGAGTGATAATGTGTATTCAGCCAATATACGTAAAGACAGTCTGGCATACACAGAATAAAAATAGAATGGCTGAGTCTCCTGAGCATAAGTTATCTTAAGGAGGCACCTGATTATAAAGGAATTAATGATAATAATAATAACGATAATGATAATAATAATAATAATAATAATAATAATAATAATAATGATACCAATAATGATAATGATAATAATAATAATAATAATAATAATAATAATAATAATAATAATAATAATAATTATAACGGCAATGATAATACTGATAATAATAATAATGATAAAACACTACTAATAAAATATTAATAATAGTAATGATAATGATAATAATAACCCTCTGACTCGCGCTGGCTTGTCTCACCCAGTGGCCAGAATATTATTATTGTAGTTGTTATTATTATTTTTATCTTTTTCCCTCTCCTACCCTCTCCCTTCCTTTTTTTCTCTTTTTTATCGCACTTTGCCGTATTTCCTAATTTCGGTTTTTCTTATTTTCAGTATTGCTATTTCTAATATCGCGTTATTTCGCACGTTTATTTGTTATCTTTTCTATCTCTACTTCGATTATTTTTATCGCATTTTGACGGACTTATTACTTTCGCTTTTTTCATATTTTCTAGTTATCATATCGGTTTATTTCGCATCGGTTATTTTTCTTTTCTATTTCTCTTTCTGTTCCTCTTCTTCATTCTTCTTGCTTCGTTTCTTTTCGTTACCTGTTCGAATTTACATATTGTTACTATTTACGGACATTTATATACATATGTTATTAATTAGCATTTCACAGAGACATATTTATATATACATATATACTTATACAGTTAATTAAATTCGCAGATATATATTTATGTACATGTACATTTACACAATTAATGAATATGGTCTAAAATTACATATTTGCGGACATACTGATATATATATATATATATATATATATATATATATATATATATATATACATATATATATATATATATATATATATATATATATATATATATATATATATTATTAATCAGCATTTCACATACATATTTATATACCCATAAATTTATACAGTTAATTAAATTCGCAATGATATATTTATGTACATGTACATTTACACAATTAATGAATATAGCTACTTACAATCAGTTCGGTTCTGTTTAGTTCCATTAGCCGCTACTAGATGGCGCAGCTACGAGAACCATTTACAAAGGTATCGGCGATTTTGGAGACACATATTTGAAGCATAAAGCGTTTTCAAGTTTCAAGGAACATGCAGCTATAACTGATACTTGCGGTGTTCAATGAAGAGGGAATTTCTGCCCCTCCTCCATAAGTGTTGCCATTTCGTTAAACAAACAATTCTAGGAAATCGCATTTGAAAAAAAATATATATTCCTCTACAAAAGTCAGCGATATCTAATATTATATATATTTGTTATCACTTATTTAAAATAGAACACCAATACGCTTACTGGCAAGTTAAATCCTACCAATCACACGCTTTGTTATCAAACAACCTAGAGTACTGAAATGTAATTCCAGAACTGAGGACACACACACACACACACACACACACACACACACACACACACACACACACACACACACACACACACACATACATACATCACGTGTGTGTATAGAGCTTGTGCATGTCATCATTCTCATAACTATCATCACTGCTATTATCTTTGTCATAATTACTGTAACTGCTCTCCTAAGGCGGTGAGACGATGCAGTCCGTTATTTGCTCTTTTCGGACGAGTTAAACATCACCAAAAGTCCTAAATGTTCTGAATGCGAAAGATCTGCTGTTTCTAGAGTTTACACTACCGGCATCTCCCGGGGAAGTCTGCTCTCCAGCAATGCAGATTTTTGAAGATGCACAGTTTTATATCTATTTCAGGGCTTCCAACCAAAACCCTTTGTTTCTTCGTTATCTCTCAAAGGGACCCGACAACATGCCAAATCCGACAATTTATCTTTTCTGCTCTTGACACTGTTCCTGAAGCTCTTTCTAATCCTTTTCATCCACGCGTCTGAGTCCAGGAACTTCAATAATTAGCTGCGAAACGACAACTCTATCTTTTATATTTGGTCGCAATATCTATCGGTGCTGCCTCACTTACCTTTTCAAACGTTATACGAAATCCCCGAAGAGTAGGACTAAATACTCTCCAGCATTTCCTAGCTCGTGTTCGGAGCCTTCTCTCCTTTCTGTACTATATACCATAGCTTTCCTTTATTGTGCCCTTTAAGCCACATTATGTCTTAACTTGCGCTCATGCTGGGGAAGTTAAAACTATACATAATAGTGTATAGATAGTCCTATCAATATGTAATGAATTTAACCTTGTTCTTGATTAGCATATATCTGTCTATGTATTTGTTTCAGACTTAGGTCTTATCTACATATCAGTGCATGTGTCTTAAGGTGGTCGTGCATAAACCAGTCGTTCCGCTAGCTCATTGCATCTTCTTTCTTACTTGACACTTCTATTTCCTCTTCGGTACACTGTTTCGTTCATCTACGCCTTATCTGCAACTGTATCACATCTTTCACAGCTAATGCGGATGCTTCCTCCTTCCTTCCTGCAAACAAATTTATCCCATCTACTTTTTTAAGTTTGTTATTCTTTGTATAATTTATTTCTGGTTTTCCATCGTCCTTTCACTTAACTCATCTGTGGGCTCTACGGTATGATTTCCTGAAGTAGGAAGCTTCGTAATCATTGGTACTTTCTCGATAATCAGTTTTTTTTCTCCCCCTTCATTTTCTTCCCTCCGTGGAAGCATAATTCACCTTAAGTTCCACTGCTATTAACTGATTTTTAAAATTCTGAATAGCTCTTGCCCTGATAACACATTTTCTGTATCGTCATATGAAAAGACCGTCCTGGTTACCCGTTAATGGTACTTTCCCTTGTACCCTCGAAGTCATTTGCAGCAATCACGAACCAATCCATTATGATAATAACAATCCATCACAGACACAATGGCTTCTTTACCCCTTTCTTTGCGAGCAGTAGTTGGCGACGACCAGACCGGCACCACAGGACGTCTACCGGGCGAAGGACGTGAAATTCCATCCTCCTGGGACGACCTTATACGAATTTTCATGAACCATTGCACACATGAGGAGCCCAACGGTGATATATGGTGACACAACCACAATATTTTACATACATACTGTTTCTAGTGGGGATACAAATCTAAAGACTCCCATCCCCTCCCCTTACTATTTCTAGGGGGGACTCAAGTCTAAAGAATCCACATCCCTATCCCTGGGACAGCCTGACCCCTACCAGTTGTCAACCTGGTATTCGTGTTCTCAGGGGAAGCGAACATTCACCACACTTTGGCCAAGGATGTCCAGGAACTATCCATCAATGAGCAGGGTTGTCCCTTTCATGCATACGATATCTACTCTTATTGTTGTTGTTGCTAATGTTATAATTCTTACTGATATTATTATTATTATTATAATTATTATTATTGTTATTATTATTATTATTATTATTATTATTATCAATATTATTATTATTATTATTATTATCATTACTATTATTATTATTATTATTATTATTATTATTATTATTTTTATATATTATTGTTATTATTATTATTATCATTATTATTATTATTGTTATTATTATCATCATCATCATTATCATAATTGTTTTGTTATTGGCATTATTATTATTGTTTTTATTAATATTATTATTACTATTATCATTATTTTTATCATTATCATTATCATTATCATTATTATTATCATTATTATTATTATTATCATTATAATCATTATCATTGTTATTATGACTAGCTTACCTATTTTTATTATTATTTTTATTACTATCATTATCAATATTATGATTATGATTATGATTGTTGTTGTTATCGTTGTTTTTTTTATATTGTTGTTACTGTTATCAATGATATTTAGACTCCTACTACTATCATCATGACCATATTAGGTGTTGTTTTGACAGTACAACTACTACTATCACTGCAATATTTATTGTGATTTTTGTTGTTGTTATGATTTTTATTTTTGCATTATCGGATAGAGAGACATGAGTGCAATTACGCGTTAAAATAAAGTCTCATCAAAGGCTTTTTTTTTTTTTTTTTTTTTTTTTTTGAAATACGACATTTTTTAAAGCGATTTGATTGGCTAAAAAAAAGAGAGAGGGAAAAATATATATATCATTTGTGGAATTTTGATAATGATTACCACTAAAATTTTGTTATGTATCACGTTATTTTTAACATAGAGATATTTCAAGAATGTTCTTTAATGGAATTCTTTCCTTGGCCAAAAGTGTGAGATGACAGTATAAGAATATTCACACTAATCTGTTATTACTATTTCCTGTGTCAATGTTGCTGACTAGATCTTTAGTTATATTCTCTGTATATGTAACATTGAAGGGTGACACGTGTTAGTAAATAGTTATTCTTAGTTTGATTATCAGTTCTACTTGGATGAAAACAGTTAATACAATATATCAATAAATGCTCAAATAAAAGAAAAAAATATTTCATTTACCAATTGCATAGAGGAAAAAGGGTCAAACAAGGCCTGGTAATTTTTAATATCTGCTAATTGTTATAATGAAAAGAATGAGCTTAATCAACATCAGTTCCCATTGCAGAGGCAGCACCATCATTAACAGTAATGTTACTGGTGAGACTGATAATTGTACTAATGATATCGATGCTGATCCGTGCATTAATGACTGTCATTACAGCGATAATAACATCGAGGCCATACATTCATCCCGGAGAATAATTAGGCAGCAATGCGACCAATCAACGCCGAGACCGCTATAACACTAAGATCACATCGACCAATCAGAGAGCCAAGACACACACCTGCGGCTCGAAGAATCAGATACAACAAAAAAAAGGATCACGAAATCCTTTATTTTTTTATTTCCCCTCATGGCCTTTTAAAAAGCTATCCTGAAATAGATCCTTTTTTCATTTGGAGAAGGCTTCTTGGAGATGATGGTGCTCTTTAAATCCTTCGGGGTTCCCAAAGGAGCGCTGCCGGGGGTCGGGTGGAGGCTGGAGGAGGCTTCGTTAATGGGGCCAAAGGGAATCCTCGGTCGGGCGCCCAGCCATTACCTCGAGTGGCCAGGGGCTGCGGCCCAACAACTCGCTGCATACCATATATATATATATATATATATATATATATATATATATATATATATATATATGTGTGTGTGTGTGTGTGTGTGTGTGTGTGTGTGTGTGTGTGTGTGTATGTGTGTGTTTATATATATATATATATATATATATATATATGTATGTGTGTATATGTGTATATATATGTGTATTCATATGTGTGTGGGTGTGTGTGTGCGTGTATTTGTATGTGTGTGTGTGTGTATTTGTATGTGTGTATGTGTGTGTGTGTGTGTGTGTGTGTGTGTGTGTGTGTGTGTGTGTGTGTGTGTGTGTGTGTGTGTGTGTACGTATGCGTTGGTGTGTGTAAACACGTAAACATACACGCGCACATACACGCACACATATTCACCCACCCCTCCTCCAAAAATAAATAAATAAATATGGGATAAACATCGGACAAAGAATTTCGAGTGAGCTTAATAATTATCAAATAAATA
>NC_061822.1:7213207-7215707 GCF_019202785.1 Penaeus chinensis
ACACTGTCCCATGCCCCAGGTACACATCCCTTAGAAAATGGGTCTGACTGTGTTGTTCTTGACATGAATAAAAAGAGTAGTAAAACAAACCACCACAGTTAATGAAAATATAAATACGATAAAAAACCTTTCTGAAGGAACGGATACATAAAATTACTTGAACTTAAAAAAATGAATGGGGTATCTGGCTGGTGCTGGCCAATAAAACTTGGTAAAACCTGTGTTAGCTTAAATGCCCACATCCAGCACTGTCCTAACTGGCATGTAAAAATGGCTCAAACACAACCTTGTTCTTGCTGCTCCAGCGACGCCGCAGTAAAGCGTAATCCAGGGGTACACTCAAACACCGAGTCCAGAGACAACTTCCTTTCAGATTTATTTTGCAGGCGTATTTATACAGGTTAAGCCACGTCACTGTGGCAACAGTTATTTGAACAGGATAAAAAGTAAATAATTAAGAACACCTTTTAAACACTATGAAATATTAACAGTAGACACAAATAAAACTATAAAGCAGTCAGGTGAAAAACCTACTAAAAAGGAACATTTAGAAAGATTAACGGAGTGTTAAAAACACAGCAAGTAAGAAAAATAAAACGATACACTTGATTATAAAAATAATAGTCACAACACGGTAAAAATCATTCGTAATATATTCCCTATCCCGAGTATCTTCTGTGAGCCCCCATTAATAAGTAAAAAGAACAATTAAGGGGGTGACGTGGCAAGTTTTACATATATAATAAAAGAAACTAAAGTCATAAAACAGTTACCCAAGACTAATCAAAATTATTAATTATAAAACTAGGGATTTAAGCAAGTTTTAAAATGATAAAAACAAAATAACGTAAAATGAAAATAGTAGGGAAAAAGGGGAGGGGCTTGGTACTAAAACAAATGATAAAAGCGTCGAAATCATTAAGAATTAAAATTAGTTTATAAGAGAATGAGCAAAGATTATATTAAGATCCCCATCTACCCTTAAAAGACCGAATATAATAAAATAACACGGTAAAAACACGTAAAATAAATCACCTCACTAATTCGAAGCATTGAAGCTCAAAGAGGAAAACTCGGGAAATTACAGATATAAGTTTATTTATACACTTCATCAAATACAAGGTTTGGCAGTATCAGTGTATCCGTGTTGTGTGTGAAGGAATCATCTCCAGCGTGCTTGAGCGCCGCCCGCTGGATTACCCAAGTTCGGGATTCAGGATTCGGGATTCGGGGTTCAGGATTCGGGGTTCAGATATCAAGGGTGTCAAGGGGATAGGTAGGGTACTAGGGTAGGGGGTAGAGGGTAGGTGTGAGGACGAAAGCTTAAGGAAAAGGACTAAAATGAGAGAAATTAAAGGACCGAGAGATGGAAATGAAAGAAATGAGGAAATGAAAGAAATTAGTAAGGTCAACGGGGGAATAGAAAAAGTAGAAAGCGAGGAGACTAGTATGGGGGATAGAAAGATACAGAAGAACGTAGATCACAAAGTAGAAGAGAAGAGAAATGAACGAAAGGAGTGAAAGAGGAATTGGAGAAAACGAGAGTAAAGGATAAGATAGCATAACGAAGGAACGGGGAAGGAGAAAAGATCAGCATGATAAAAAGTAAGGGGGGACGCAAGATTAGGAAGGGGAAAGAGGAAAATGAAAGGAAAGGGAACGAAGAAATGAACGAGGAAGAAGTGAGAGCAAGAGAATGAAAGTATTTAGGAGAGACGAAGGATAGCAAGTAGAGTAAATAGGGTATGGGTGTCAGGATACGTGGAGAAAAAGGGGGGGGGAGAGAGAGAGAGAGAGAGAGAGAGAGAGAGAAAGAGAGAGAAGGGGGAGGAAAAGGTTGGAGAAGAGGGTAAAGGGGGAGACTAAAGCAAAAGGGAGGTAGGGGAGACTAAGGGAGATTAAGGGAAACAAGGGTGAGGAGGATAAGGGGGGGGGGGAGGAGTTACGGTCCAGGATGGTGGGGGAGAAGGGTCGGAGACCTCACACTATTCATTTGATTAACTGTGTATCTAATCATCAATTTATTCATTTATCCATTTTTCCCTCTCTCCACTCATTTCACTTCTTTTCTTCTCTTTTCCCTTTCCACCTTTTTTTTTTCTTAATCTTTCAAATCTTCTTCGCCTTCTTCATCTCTTCCTCTTTCTCTCGTTCTCCTCGTCTTCTTCCTTCCCCTCATCTACCTCCGTCTCTCTTCTACTTCTCGCCTTCATCCTATTTCTCCTTCTCCTTTTTTTCTCCCTCCATTTCCATCTTTTTCCTTTTCCTCTGCTTCTCCTTTACCTCCTCCTCATCTTCCTTTTTTTTTCTCATCTTCATCATCCTTGTTTTCTCCCCTTTTTCCTCTTTTCGTCCTACTTTTCCTCTCTCTTCTCTTATATCTTTTCCTCGTTTTTCTTTCTTTTTGTCTCTTCCTTCCACCATTTTTCGTCTTTATACACGTTAGGACACACACGCAAACAGACGCACACAAGAAACACGTGAATGGTAAATATGTAAA
>NC_061822.1:7240707-7247432 GCF_019202785.1 Penaeus chinensis
ATGTACCAAGTATATATTTATGTCCCTTCTATGTTTAACAGGAGGGATCGGGATTGTTTTAGCTTAAACTGGAGCGACGAAGAGATAACAAGACTTCGCATTACAAGACCTAAAAAACGAGACAGATATACAGTCTCGTAGAACAACTGTTATTGAGCGAAAAGTCGAGAAACTCTACGTTGAAAAGGAATTTTAGACGGAGTATACAACTCCATTCAGAGTCGATAACCAAACCGGGATCGAGAAAATCCTCGAGGTGACTAAGGAAATCTACGAGGAAATCGTGGTGACCGAGGAATACGTCGAAGAACACAAGGTGATCGAGGAACCCGACATGGAACCCACGGTGGCCAAGGAACCCGACAAACCCAAGGTGCCCAAAGACCCCGACGAGGAAACCAAGGTGACTGAGGAAATCGTCGAGGAACCCAAGGTGACCAAGGAAATCGTCGAGGAACCAAAGGAAATCGAGGAAATCGTCGAGGAACCTAAGGTGACTGAGGGAATCGTCGAGGAACCCAAGGAAATCGAGAAAATCGTCGAAAAACCCAAGGATATCAAGGAAATCGTCGAGGAACGCAAGGTAACTGAGGAAATCGTCGAGGAACCCAAGGTAACTGAGGAAATCGTCGAGGAACCCAAGGTGACCGAGGAAATCGTCGAGGAACCCAAGGTAACTGAGGAAATCACCGAGGAACCCAAGGAAATCGAGGAAATCGTCGAGGAACCCAAGGTAACTGAGGAAATCGTCGAGGAACCCAAGGTAACTGAGGAAATCGTCGAGGAACCCAAGGTGACCGAGGAAATCGTCGAGGAACCCAAGGTAACTGAGGAAATCGTCGAAGAACCCAAGGTAGCTGAGGAAATCGTCGAGGAATCCAAGGTGACCGAGGAAATCGTCGAGGAACCCAAGGTAACTGAGGAAATCGTCGAGGAACCCAAGGTAACTGAGGAAATCGTCGAGGAACCCAAGGTAACTGAGGAAATCGTCGAGGAACCCAAGGTGACCAAGGAAATCGTCGAGGAACCCAAGGTGACCGAGGAAATCGTCGAGGAACCCAAGGAAATCGAGGAAATCGTCGAGGAACCAAAGGAAATCAAGGAAATCGTCGAGGAACCCAAGGAAATCGAGGAAATCGTCGAGGAACCCAAGGTAATTGAGGAAATCGTCGAGGAACCCAAGGTAACTGAAGAAATCGTCGAGGAACCCAAGGTGACCGAGGAAATCGTCGAGGAACCCAAGGTAACTGAGGAAATCGTCGAGGAACCCAAGGTGACTGAGGAAATCGTCGAGGAACCCAAGGTAACTGAGGAAATCGTCGAGGAACCCAAGGTGACTGAGGAAATCGTCGAGGAACCCAAGGTGATCGAGGAAATCGTCGAGGAACCCAAGGTGACTGAGGAAACCGTCGAGGAAACCAAGGTAACTGAGGAAATCGTCGAGGAACCCAAGGTAACTGAGGAAATCGTCGAAGAACCAAAGGTAACAGAGGAAATCGTCGAGGAACCCAAGGTGACTGAGGAAATCGTCGAGAAACCCAAGGTGACTGAGGAAATCGTCGAGGAACCCAAGGTGATTGAGGAAATCGTCGAGGAACCCAAGGTAACAGAGGAAATCGTCGAGGAATCCAAGGTAACTGAGGAAATCGTCGAGGAACCCAAGGTAACCGAGGAAATCGTCGAAGAACCCAAGGTAGCTGAGGAAATCGTCGAGGAACACAAGGTGACCGAGGAAATCGTCGAGGAACCCAAGGTACCTGAGGAAATCGTCGAAGAACCCAAGGTAACCGAGGAAATCGTCGAGGAAACCAAGGTAACCGAGGATATCGTCGAGGAACCCAAGGTGACTGAGAAAATCGTCGAAGAACCCAAGTTGACCGAGGAAATCGTCGAGGAACCCAAGGTGACTGAGGAAATCGTCGAGGAACCCAAGGTAACGAGGAAATCGTCGAGGAACCCAAGGTAACCGAGGAAATCGTCGAGGAACCCAAGGTGACAGAGAAATCGTCGAGGAACCCAAGGTGACTCGAGGAAATCGTCGAGGAACCCAAGGTAACTGAGGAAATCGTCGAGGAACCCAAGGTAACTCGAGGAAATCGTCGAGGAACCCAAGGTAACTGAGGAAATCGTCGAGGAACCCAAGGTAACTGAGGAAATCGTCGAGAACCCAAGGTAACTCGAGGAAATCGTCGAGGAACCCAAGGTGACCTGAGGAAATCGTCGAGGAACCCAAGGTAACTGAGGAAATCGTCGAGGAACCCAAGGTAACTGAGGAAATCGTCGAGGAACCCAAGGTAACTGAGAAATCGTCGAGGAACCCAAGGTAACTGAGGAAATCGTCGAGGAACCCAGAGGACCGAGGAAATCGTCGAGGAACCCAAGGTGACTGAGGAAATCGTCGAGAACCAAGGTGACTGAGGAAATCGTCGAGGAACCAAGGTGACGAGGAAATCGTCGGAGGAACCCAAGGAAATCGAGGAAATCGTCGAGGAACTCAAAGGGAAATAAGGAAATCGTTCGAGGAACCCCAAGAAAATCGAGAACTCGTCGAGGAACCCAAGGTATTCAGGAAATCGTCGAGGAACCCAAGGTAACTGAGAAATCGTCGAGGAACCCAAGGTGACCTGAGGAAATCGTCGAGGAACCAAGGTAACTGAGGAAATCGTCGAGGAACCCAAGGTGACTGAGGAAATCGTCGAGGAAACCCAAGGTAACTGAGGAAATCGTCGAGGAACCCAAGGTGATGAGGAAATCGTCGAGGAACCCAAGGTGATTGAGGAAATCGTCGAGGAAACCCAAGGTGACTGAGGAAACCGTCGAGGAAACCAAGGTAACTGAGGAAATCGTCGAGGAACCCAAGGTAACTGAGGAAATCGTCGAGGAACCCAAGGTAACAGAGGAAATCGTCGAGGAACCCAAGGTGACTGAGGAAATCGTCGAGAAACCCAAGGTGACTGAGGAAATCGTCGAGGAACCCAAGTGATTGAGGAAATCGTCGAGGAACCCAAGGTAACAGAGGAAATCGTCGAGCAATCCAAGGTAACTGAGGAAATCGTCGAGGAACCCAAGGTAACCGAGGAAATCGTCGAAGAACCCAAGGTAGCCGAGGAAATCGTCGAGGAACACAAGGTGACCGAGGAAATTGTCGAGGAACCCAAGGTAACTGAGGAAATCGTCGAGGAACCCAAGGTAACCGAGGAAATCGTCGAGGAACCCAAGGTAACCGAGGAAATCGTCGAGGAACCCAGGGTGACTGAGGAAATCGTCGAAGAACCCAAGTTGACCAAGGAAATCGTCGAGGAACCCAAGGTGACTAAGGAGATCGTCGAGGAACCAAAGGATATCGAGGAAATCGTCGAGGAACCCAAGGAAATCGTCGAGGAACCCAAGGTGACAGAGGAAATCGTCGAGGAACCCAAGGTGACTGAGGAAATCGTCGAGGAACCCAAGGAAATCGAGGAAATCGTCGAGGAACCCAAGGAAATCGAGGAAATCGTCGAGGAACCCAAGGCAACTGAGGAAATCGTCGAGGAACCCAAGGTAACTGAGGAAATCGTCGAGGAACCCAAGGTGACTCAGGAAATCGTCGAAGAACCCAAGGTGACCGAGAAAATCATCGAGGAACCCAAGGTGACTGAGAAAATCATCGAGGAATCCAAGGTGACTGAGGAAATCGTCGAGGAACCCATGGTGACCGAGGAAATCGTCGAGGAACCCAAGGTAACTGAAGAAATCGTCGAGGAACCCAAGGCAACCGAGGAAATCGTCGAGGAACCAAAGGTGACTGAGGAAATCGTCGAGGAACCCAAGGTGACTGAGGAAATCGTCGAGGAACCCAAGGTGACCGAGGAAATCGTCGAGGAACCAAAGGAAATCGAGGAAATCGTCGAGGAACCCAAGGTAACTGAGGAAATCGTCGAGGAACCCAAGGTGACTGAGGAAATCGTCGAGGAACCCAAGGATACCGAGGAAATCGTCGAGGAACCCAAGGTAACTGATGAAATCGTCGAGGAACCCAAGGTAACTGAGGAAATCGTCGAGGAACCAAAGGTGACTGAGGAAATCGTCGAGGAACCCAAGGTGACTGAGGAAATCGTCGAGGAACCCAAGGTGACTGAGGAAATCGTCGAGGAATCCAAGGTAACAGAGGAAATCGTCGAGGAACCAAAGGTAACTGAGGAAATCGTCGAGGAACCCAAGGTGACTGAGGAAGATCGTCGAGGAACCCAAGGTGAACTGAGGAAATCATCGAGGAAATCGTCGAGGAACCAAGGTAACTGAGGAAATCGTCGAGGAACCCAAGGTAACTGAGGAATTCGTCGAAGAACCCAAGGTAACTGAGGAAATCGTCGAGGAACCCAAGTTGACTGAGGAAATCGTCGAGGAACCCAAGGTGATCGAGGAAATCGTCGAGGAACCCAAGGTGATTGAGGAAATCGTCGAGGAAACCAAGGTAACTGAGGAAATCGTCGAGGAACCCAAGGTAACTGAGGAAATCATCGAGAAAATCGTCGAGGAACCCAAGGTAACTGAGGAAATCGTCGAAGAACCCAAGGTAGCTGAGGAAATCGTCGAGGAAATCGTCGAGGAACCCAAGGTGACCGAGGAAATCGTCGAGGAACCCAAGGTGATTGAGGAAGTCGTCGAGGAACACAAGGTGACTGAGGAAATCGTCGAGGAACCCAAGGTAACTGAGGAAATCGTCGAGGAACCCAAGGTAACTGAGGAAATCATCGAAGAACCAAAGGTAACTGAGGAAATCGTCGAGGAAATAGTCGAGGAACCCAAGTTAACTGAGGAAATCATCGAGGAACCCAAGGTAACTGAGGAAATCGTCGAGGAAATCGTTGAGGAACCCAAGGTAACTGAGGAAATCGTCGAGGAAATCGTCGAAGAACCCAAGGTAACTGAGGAAATCGTCGAGGAAATCGTCGAGGAACCCAAGGTGACCGAGGAAATCGTCGAGGAACCAAAGGAAATCGAGGAAATCGTCGAAGAACCCAAGGTAACTGAGGAAACCGTCGAGGAACCCAAGGTAACTGAGGAAATCGTCGAGGAACCAAAGGTGACTGAGGAAATCGTCGAGGAACCCAAGGTGACTGAGGAAATCGTCGAGGAACCCAAGGTGACTGAGGAAATCGTCGAGGAACCCAAGGTAACAGAGGAAATCGTCGAGGAACCAAAGGTAACTGAGGAAATCGTCGAGGAACCCAAGGTGACTGAGGAGATCGTCGAGGAACCCAAGGTGACTGAGGAAATCGTCGAGGAACCCAAGGTAACAGAGGAAATCGTCGAGGAACCAAAGGTAACTGAGGAAATCGTCGAGGAACCCAAGGTGACTGAGGAGATCGTCGAGGAACACAAGGTGATCGAGGAAATCGTCGAGGAACCCAAGGTGATCGAGGAAATCGTCGAGGAACCAAAGGAATGAGGAAATCGTCGAGAACCCAAGGTAACTGAGGAATCGTCGAGGAACCAGGTAACTGAGGAAATCTCGAGGAAATCGTCGAGGAACCCAAGGTACTGAGGAAATCGTCGAGAAACCAAGGTAACTAGAGGAAATCGTCGAGGAACCCAAGTGACTGAGAAATCGTCGAGGAACCAAGTATCGAGGAAATCGTCGAGGAACCAAGGTGATGAGGAAATCGTCGAGGAAACCAAGGAAACTGAGGAAATCGTCGAGGAACCAAGAAGAGGAAATCACGAGAAAATCGTCGAGAACCCAAGTAACTGAGGAAATCTCGAGACCCAAGGTACAGGAAATCGTGAGGAAATCGTCGAGGACCAAGTACGAGGAAATCGTCGAGGAAACCCAAGTGATGAAATCGTGAGGAACACGGTGAGAGAAATCGTCGAGAACCCAAGGTAACTGAGGAAATCGTCGAGGAAAATCGTCGAGAACCAAGGTACCGAGGAAATCGTCGAGGAACCAAAGGAAATCGAGGAAATCGTCGAAGAACCCAAGGTAACTGAGGAAACCGTCGAGGAACCCAAGGTAACTGAGGAAATCGTCGAGGAACCAAAGGTGACTGAGGAAATCGTCGAGGAACCCAAGGTGACTGAGGAAATCGTCGAGGAACCCAAGGTGACTGAGGAAATCGTCGAGGAACCCAAGGTAACAGAGGAAATCGTCGAGGAACCAAAGGTAACTGAGGAAATCGTCGAGGAACCCAAGGTGACTGAGGAGATCGTCGAGGAACCCAAGGTGACTGAGGAAATCGTCGAGGAACCCAAGGTAACAGAGGAAATCGTCGAGGAACCAAAGGTAACTGAGGAAATCGTCGAGGAACCCAAGGTGACTGAGGAGATCGTCGAGGAACACAAGGTGATCGAGGAAATCGTCGAGGAACCCAAGGTGATCGAGGAAATCGTCGAGGAACCAAAGGAAATCGAGGAAATCGTCGAGGAACCCAAGGTAACTGAGGAAATCGTCGAGGAACCGTACTAGTAACGTGAGGAACCCAAGTGATCGAGGAAAATCGTCGAGGAACCACCAAGTGGGAACCTTGAGGAATTCGTCGAGGAACCAAGGTAACTGAGGAAATCGTCGAGGAACCAAGGTTACTGAGGAAATCGTCGAGGAACCCAAGGTAATGAGGAAATGTCGAGGAACCCAAGGTATAGAATCGTGAGAGAAATGTCGAGGAAACCCAAAGTTAAACTGAGGAAATCGATCGAGGAACCCATGGTAACTGAGGAAATCATCGAGAAATCGTGAGGGAAAC
>NC_061822.1:7247532-7255032 GCF_019202785.1 Penaeus chinensis
TCGAGGAACCAAGGACTGAGGAAATCGTCGAGGAACCACAAAGGGAACTGAGGAAATCGTCGAGGAACCCAAGGTAACTGAGGAAATCGTCGAGGAACCCAAGGTACTAGGAAATCGTCGAGGAACCATAGCGAGGAAATCGGTCAGACCCAAGGTAGACGAGGGAAATCGTCGAGGAACCCAAGGTGACTGAGGAAATCGTCGAGGAACCCAAGGTAACTGAGGAAATCGTCGAGGAACCCAAGGTAACTGAGGAAATCGTCGAGGAACCCAAGGTGAACTGAGGAAATCGTCGAGGAACCAAAGGTGACTGAGGAAATCGTCGAGGAACCCAAGGTGAGACGAGGAACATATCGAGAAATCCGAGGAACCCAAGGTACGAGATCGCGAAAGGAAATCGTCGAGGAACCCAAGGTATAGGAATCGTCGAGAAGGAAAATCGTCGAGGAACCCAAGGTAACTGAGGAAATCGTCGAGAAATCGAATCGGGAACCCAAGGTGACTGAGGAAATCGTCGAGAACCCAAGGTAACTGAGGAAAATCGTCGAGGAACCCAAGGTAACTGAGGAAATCGTCGAGGAACCCAAGGTACTGAGGAAATCGTCGAGGAACCCAAGGTGACTGAGGAAATCGTCGAGGAACCCAAGGTGACTCGAGGAAATCGTCGAGAACCCAAGGTAACGAGGAAATCGTCGAGGAACCAAGGTACTGAGGAAATCGTCGAGGAACCCAAGGTGACTGAGAAATCGTCGAGGAACCCAAGGTTACTGAGGAAATCGTCGAGGAACCCAAGGTGACTGAGGAAATCGTCGAGGAACCAAGGTCACGAGGAAATCGTCGAGAACCCAAGGTAACTGAGGAAATCGTCGAGGAACCCAAGGTACTGAGGAAATCGTTCGAGGAACCAAAGGTGACTGAGGAAATCGTCGAGGAACCCAAGGTGACTGAGGAAATCGTCGAGGAACACAGGTGACTGAGGAAATCGTCGAGGAACCCAAGGTGACGCGGAAATCGTCGAGGAACCCCAAGGTAACTGAGGAAATCGTCGAGGAACCCAAGGTAACTGAGGAAATCGTCGAGGAACCCAAGGTGATCGAGGAAATCGTCGAGGAACCCAAGGTAACAGAGGAAATCGTCGAGGAACCAAAGGTAACTGAGGAAATCGTCGAGGAACCCAAGGTGACTGAGGAGATCGTCGAGGAACACAAGGTGATCGAGGAAATCGTCGAGGAACCTAAGGTGATCGAGGAAATCGTCGAGGAACCCAAGGTAACTGAGGAAATCGTCGAGGAACCCAAGGTAACTGAGGAAATCGTCGAGGAACCCAAGGTAACTGAGGAAATCATCGAGGAAATCGTCGAGGAACCCAAGGTAACTGAGGAATTCGTCGAAGAACCCAAGGTAACTGAGGAAATCGTCGAGGAACCCAAGGTGACTGAGGAAATCGTCGAGGAACACAAGGTGATCGAGGAAATCGTCGAGGAACCCAAGGTGATCGAGGAAATCGTCATGGAACCCAAGGTAACTGAGGAAATCGTCGAGGAACCCAAGGTAACTGAGGAAATCGTCGAGGAACCCAAGGTAACTGAGGAAATCATCGAGGAAATCGTCGAGGAACCCAAGGTAACTGAGGAAATCGTCGAAGAACCCAAGGTAGCTGAGGAAATCGTCGAGGAAATCGTCAAGGAACCCAAGGTGACCGAGGAAATCGTCGAGGAACCCAAGGTGATTGAGAAAGTCGTCGAGGAACCCAAGGTAACTGAGGAAATCGTCGAGGAACCTAAGGTAACTGAGGAAATCGTCGAGGAACACAAGGTAACTGAGAAAATCGTCGAGGAAATCGTCGAAGAACCAAAGGTAACTGAGGAAATCGTCGAGGAAATCGTCGAGGAACCCAAGGTAACTGAGGAAATCATCGAGGAACCCAAGGTAACTAAGGAAATCGTCGAGGAAATCGTCGAGGAACCAAAGGTAACTGAGGAAATCGTCGAGGAAATCGTCGAAGAACCCAAGGTACCTGAGGAAATCGTCGAGGAACCCAAGGTGAACGAGGAAATCGTCGAGGAAACCAAGGTAACTGAGGAAATCATCGAGGAACCCAAGGGAACCGAGGAAATCGTCGAGGAACCAAAGGTGACTGAGGAAATCATCGAGGAACCCAACGTAACTGAGGAAATCGTCGAGGAACCAAAGGTAACCGATGAAATCGTCGAGGAACCCAAGGTGACCAAGGAAATCGTCGAGGAACTTAAGGTGACTGAGGAAATCGTCGAGGAACCTAAGGTGACCGAGGAAATCGTCGAGGAACCCAAGGTGACTGAGGAAATCGTCGAGGAACCAAAGGAAATCGAGGAAATCGTCGAGGAACCAAAGGAAATCGAGGAAATCGTCGAGGAACCCAAGGTGACTGAGGAAATCGTCAAGGAACCCAAGGTGACTGAGGAAATCGTCGAGGAACCAAAGGAAATCGAGGAAATCGTCGAGGAACCCAAGGTGACTGAGGAAATCGTCAAGGAACCCAAAGTAACTGAGGAAATCGTCGAGGAACCCAAGGTGACTGAGGAAATCGTCGAGGAACCCAAGGTGATCGAGGAAATCGTCGAGGAACCCAAGGTAACTGAGGAAATCGTCGAAGAACCCAAGGTAACTGAGGAAATCGTCGAGGAACCCAAGGTGACTGAGGAAATCGTCAAGGAAACCAAGGTGATCGAGGAAATCGTCGAGGAACCCAAGGTGATTGAGGAAATCATCGAGGAACCCAAGGTAACTGAGGAAATCGTCGAGGAAATCGTCGAGGAACCCAAGGTGACCGAGGAAATCGTCGAGGAACCCAAGGTGATGAGGAAATCGTCGAGGAACCCAAGGAAAACTGAATGAAATCTTCGAGGAACCAAGGTAACGAGGAAATCGTCGGGAATCGAGGAACCCAAGGTAACTGAGGAAATCGTCGAGGAAATGAGAACCCAAGGTGCCCGAGGAAATCGTCGAGGAACCCAAGTGACTGAGGAAATCGTCGAGGAACCAAGGAACAGAGGAAATCGTCGAGGAACCCAAGGTACTGAGGAAACGTCAGGAACCAGTCTGAGGAAATCGTCGAGGAACCCAAGGATGAACTGAGAGAATCGTCGAGGAACCAATCGTCGAGAACCCAAGGTAATCTGAGGAAATCTCGAGGAACCAAGGTGACCGAGGAAATCGTCCGAGGAACGCAACCAAGGTACTGAGGAAATCGTCGAGGAACCCAAGGTAGACTGAGGAAATCGTCGAGGAACCCAAGGTGACCTGAGGAAATCGTCGAGATGCGCAGACCCAAGGTAAACGAGGAAATCGTCGAGGAACCCAAGGTGACTGAGGAAATCGTCAAAAGGAACCCAAGGTACTGAGGAAATCGTCGAGGAACCCAAGGTGAGGAAATCTCGAGGACAAGGTATGAGGAACGTCGAAGGAAACCAAGGTGATCGAGGAAATCGTCGAGAACCCAAGGTGATGAGGAAATCGTCGAGGAACCAAGGTAACTGAGGAAATCGTCGAGGAACCAAGGTGAACCGAGGAAATCGTCGAGGAACCCAAGGTGATAGAGGAATCGTCGAGGAACCCAAGGTAACTGAGGAAATCGTCGAGGAACCCAAGGTAACTGAGGAAATCGTCGAGGAACCCAAGGTAACTGAGAAATCGTCGAGGAAATCGTCGAGGAACCCAAGGTGAGAAATGTCGAGGAAATCGTCGAGGAACCCAAGGTAATGAGGAAAATCTCGAGGAACCCAAGGTAACTGAGGAAATCGTCGAGGAAATCGTCGAGGAACCAGGTAACTGAGGAAATGTCGAGGAATGTCGAAGACCCAAGGTAACTGAGGAAATCGTCGAGGAAATCGTCTGAGGAACCCAAGGTGGACCGAGGAAATCGTCGAGGAACCCAAGGTGATTGAGGAAATCGTCGAGGAACCCAAGGTGAACGAGGAAATCGTCGAGGAACCTAAGGTGAACTGAGGAAATCGTCGAGGAACCCAAGGTAACTGAGGAAAATCAGTCGAGGAAATCGTCGAAGAACCAAGGTACTGAGGAAATCGTCGAGGAAATCGTCGAGGAACCCAAGTGAACGAGGAAATCATCGAGGAACCCAAGGTAAACTGAGAGAAATCGTCGAGGAAATCGTCGAGGAAACCCAAGGTAATGAGGAAATCGTCGAGGAAATCGTCGAAGAACCAAGTACTGAGGAAATCGTCGAGGAAACCAGGACCAAGGTGACACGAGGAAATCGTCGAGGAAACCAAGGTAACTGAGGAAATCATCGAGGAACCCAAGGGAACCGAGGAAATCGTCGAGGAACCAAGGTGACTGAGGAAATCATCGAGGAACCCAACGTAACTGAGGAAATCGTCGAGGAACCAAAGGTAACGATGAAATCGTCGAGGAACCCAAGGTACGAGGAACGTCGAGGACTGTGAGAAATCGTCGAGGAACCAAGGTTGACCGAGGAAATCGTCGAGGAACCAAGGTACTGAGGAAATCGTCGAGGAACCCAAGGTAACTGAGGAAATCGTCGAGGAACAAAACAGAATCGTCGAGGAACCCAAGGTACGAGGAAATCGTCAGGAACCCAAGGTACTGAGGAAATCGTCGAGGAACCCAAGGAAACGAGGAAATCGTCGAGGAACCAAGGACTGAGGAAATCGTCGAGGAACCCAAAGGTAACGAGGAAATCGTCGAGGAACCCAAGGTGACTGAGGAAATCGTCGAGGAAACCGTCGAGGAACCCAAGGTGATCGAGGAAATCGTCGAGGAACCCAAGGTGATTGAGGAAATCGTCGAGGAAATCTTCGAGGAACCCAAGGTGACTGAGGAAATCGTCGAAGAAATCGTCGAGGAACCCAAGGTGATCGAGGAAATCATCGAGGAACCCAAGGTGATTGAGGAAATCGTCGAGGAACCTAAGG
This sequence comes from Penaeus chinensis, assembly GCF_019202785.1. Taxonomy (NCBI): domain Eukaryota; kingdom Metazoa; phylum Arthropoda; class Malacostraca; order Decapoda; family Penaeidae; genus Penaeus; species Penaeus chinensis. The sequence continues at coordinate 7,252,467 of NC_061822.1, forward strand.
TAACTGAGGAAATCGTCGAGGAACCTAAGGTAACTGAGGAAATCATCGAGGAAATCGTCGAGGAACCCAAGGTAACTGAGGAAATCGTCGAAGAACCCAAGGTAACTGAGGAAATCGTCGAGGAACCCAAGGTGACTGAGGAAATCGTCGAGGAACCCAAGGTGATCGAGGAAATCGTCGAGGAACCCAAGGTGATTGAGGAAATCGTCGAGGAACCCAAGGTAACTGAGGAAATCGTCGAGGAACCCAAGGTAACTGAGGAAATCATCGAGTAAATCGTCGAGGAACCCAAGGTAACTGAGGAAATCGTCGAAGAACCCAAGGTAACTGAGGAAATCGTCGAGGAAATCGTCGAGGAACCCAAGGTGACCGAGGAAATCGTCGAGGAACCCAAGGTGATTGAGGAAGTCGTCGAGGAACCCAAGGTAACTGAGGAAATCGTCGAGGAACCCAAGGTAACTGAGGAAATCGTCGAGGAACCCAAGGTAACTGAGAAAATCGTCGAGGAAATCGTCGAAGAACCAAAGGTTACTGAGGAAATCGTCGAGGGAATAGTCGAGGAACCCAAGGTAACTGAGGAAATCATCGAGGAACCCAAAGTATCTGAGGAAATCGTCGAGGAAATCGTCGAGGAACCCAAGGTAACTGTGGAAATCGTCGAAGAAATCGTCGAAGAACCCAAGGTAACTGAGGAAATCGTCGAGGAAATCGTCGAAGAACCCAAGGTGACCGAGGAAATTGTCGAGGAACCCAAGGTAACTGAGGAAATCATCGAGGAACCCAAGGGAACCGAGGAAATATTCGAGGAACCAAAGGTGACTGAGGAAATCGTCGAGGAACCCAATGTGATTGAGGAAATCGTCGAGGAACCCAAGGTGACCGAGGAAATCGTCGAGGAACCAAAGGTAACTGAGGAAATCATCGAGGAACCCAAGGGAACCGAGGAAATCGTCGAGGAACCAAAGGTGACTGAGGAAATCGTCGAGGAACCCAAAGTGATTGAGGAAATCGTCGAGGAACCCAAGGAAATCGAGGAAATCGTCGAGGAACCCAAGGTAACTGAGAAAATCGTCGAGGAACCCAAGGTAACTGAGGAAATCGTTGAGGAACCCAAGGTAACTGAGAAAATCGTTGAGGAGAAGAAGATGGAAAACGTGAAACAAATCCTCAAACATTTTCTTGAGAAATCTGAACTCGCCAAGGAATCATGGATGAAGACCAACGACACATCTATGGTTGATAAAGTGATTTCCGAGGTCGTAGCGGAAATCTTCGTGGAACCCAAGGTGACAGAGGAAATCGTCGAGGAACCCAAGGTGACAGAGGAAATCGTCGAGGAACCCCAGGAAATCGAGGAAATCGTCGAGGAACCCAAGGTGACTGAGGAAATCGTCAAGGAACCCAAGGTGACTGAGGACAATCGTCGAGGAACCCAAGGTGACTGAGGAGATCGTTGAGGAACCCAAGGTGACTGAGGAGATCGTCGAGGAACCCACGGTGCCCGAGGAAATCGTCGAGGAACCCAAGGTGACCGAGGAAATCGTCGAGGAACCCAAGGTGACTGAGGAAATCGTCGAGGAACCCAAGGTAACTGAGGAAATAGTCGAGGAAATCGTCGAGGAACCCAAGGTAACTGAGGAAATCGAGGAAATCGTCGAGGAACCAAAAGAAATCAAGGAAATCGTCGAGGAACCCAAGGAAATCGAAGAAATCGTCGAGGAACCCTAGATGACCGAGGAAATCGTCGAGGAACCCAAGGTAACTGAGGAAATTGTCGAGGAAACCGTCGAGGAACGCAAGGTGACTGAGGAACCCGTCGAGGAACCCAAGACGACATGGAAATCCTACAGGCAACCCAAGGAGACTGCGGAGACGACTGGGGAGCCCAAGGATGAGGATGTCATCCTCTTGAACGATCCCCTTAAACATCGTGACGAGGGAACTGAACTCCTCAAGGCATCGAAGGACCGCTTCGAGGAGATGAAGAAGACACCTGACAAGACCTTGATTTAGAAAGTGTTGCCCCGCATCGATTTCCTCAACTGAAATCCCCAAGGCATCGATATTTTAGGACCAGCCTGAGGATAGTGATTTAGGCAGCTGTTTCAGTTAGTGACTGAGGCAGCATATTCACTCACTATCTCTACACTAATACAGCCAGATTTTTCTGACCGAAGAACTGATGCTGAAAATGTAATGAAAGACTTATAGCACTTTAGTGTCTATAAAACTTTCAAAATTCTCAAATTATATATATATACATATATAATTATAAATATATATATACATATAGAGAGAGAGAGAGAGAGAGAGATAGAGACATAAACGTATATATATATATATATATATATATATATATATATATACATATATATAAATATATATATACACATATATTTCCTCATCACCCTCTCCCCCTTCTTCCCCCCTCTCCCCTCAACGTCCTCATCCCCTCCCCCCCCCCCTCCTCGTCCTCCCAACCCTTCTTATTTTCTATTTACTGGGCAACCCCCTCCCCCCCCCCCCCCCCTTAAAACACACACGACCCGGAGGATGAAAAGGCCAT
>NC_061822.1:7265927-7275927 GCF_019202785.1 Penaeus chinensis
AACTGAGGAAATCATCGAGGAAATCGTCGAGGAACCCAAGGTAACTGAGGAAATCGTCGAGGAACCCAAGGTAACTGAGGAAATCGTCGAGGAACCCAAGGTGACTGAGGAAATCGTCGAGGAACCCAAGGTGATCGAGGAAATCGTCGAGGAACCCAAGGTGACTGAGGAAATCGTCGAGGAACCCAAGGTAACTGAGGAAATCGTCGAGGAACCCAAGGTAACTGAGGAAATCATCGAGGAAATCGTCGAGGAACCCAAGGTAACTGAGGAAATCGTCGAAGAACCCAAGGTAACTGAGGAAATCTCGAGGAACCCAAGGACTGAGAAATCGTCGAGGAACCCAAGGTGATCGAGGAAATCGTCGAGGAACCCAAGGTGATTGAGGAAATCGTCGAGGAAACCAAGGTAACTGAGGAAATCATCGAGAAAATCGTCGAGGAACCCAAGGTAACTGAGGAAATCGTCGAAGAACCCAAGGTAGCTAAGGAAATCGTCGAGGAAATCGTCGAGGAACCCAAGTTGACCGAGGAAATCGTCGAGGAACCCAAGGTGATTGAGGAAGTCGTCGAGGAACAAAAGGTGACTGAGGAAATCGTCGAGGAACCCAAGGTAACTGAGGAAATCATCGAAGAACCAAAGGTAACTGAGGAAATCGTCGAGGAAATAGTCGAGGAACCCAAGTTAACTGAGGAAATCATCGAGGAACCCAAGGTAACTGAGGAAATCGTCGAGGAAATCGTTGAGAACCCAAGGTAACTGAGGAAATCGTCGAGGAAATCGTCGAAGAACCCAAGGTAACTGAGGAAATCGTCGAGGAACCCAAGGTAACTGAGGAAATCGTCGAGGAACCCAAGGTAACTGAGGAAATCATCGAAGAACCAAAGGTAACTGAGGAAATCGTCGAGGAAATAGTCGAGGAACCCAAGTTAACTGAGGAAATCATCGAGGAACCCAAGGTAACTGAGGAAATCGTCGAGGAAATCGTTGAGGAACCCAAGGTAACTGAGGAAATCGTCGAGGAAATCGTCGAAGAACCCAAGGTAACTGAGGAAATCGTCGAGGAACCCAAGGTGACCGAGGAAATCGTCGAGGAACCCAAGGTAACGGAGGAAATCATCGAGGAACCAAAGGTAACAGAGGAAATCGTCGAGGAAATCTTTGAGGAACCAAAGGTAACTGAGGAAATCGTCGAGGAAATCGTCGAAGAACCCAAGGTAACTGAGGAAATCGTCGAGGAAATCGTCGAGGAACCCAAGGTGACCGAGGAAATCGTTGAAGAACCCAAGGTAACTGAGGAAATCGTCGAGGAAATCGTCAAAGAACCCAAGGTAACTGAGGAAATCGTCGAGGAGACCCAAGGTGACTGAGGAAGATCGTCGAGGAACCCAAGGTGACGAGGGAAATCGTCGAGGAACCCAAGTGAATCGAGGAAATCGTCGAGGAACCCAAGGTACTGAGGAAATTCGTCGAGGAACCCAAGGTGAACTGAGGAAGATCGTCGAGGAACCCAAGGTATCAGAGGAAATCGTCGTAGGAACCCAAGGTAACTGAGGAAATCGTCGAGGAACCCAAGGGTGACTGAGGAAGATCGTCGAGGAACCCAAGGTATCTGAGGAAATCGTCGAGGAACCCAAGGTAACAGAGGAAATCGTCGAGGAACCAAAGGGTAACTGAGGAAATCGTCGAGGAACCCAAGGTGACTGAGGAGAATCGCGAGGAACCAAGGTGATCGAGGAAATCGCGAGGTACCCAAGGTGATCGAGGAAATCGTCGTGGAACCCAAGGTAACTGAGGAAATCGTCAAGGAACCCAAGATAACCAAGGAAATTGTCGAGGAACCCAAGGTAACTGAGGAAATCGTCGAGGAAATCGTCGAAGAACCCAAGGTAACTGAAGAAATCGTCGAGGAACCCAAGGTGACCGAGGAAATCGTCGAGGAACCCAAGGTAACTGAAGAAATCGTCGAGGAACCCAAGGCAACCGAGGAAATCGTCGAGGAACCAAAGGTGACTGAGGAAATCGTCGAGGAACCCAAGGTGACTGAGGAAATCGTCGAGGAACCCAAGGTGACCGAGGAAATCGTCGAGGAACCAAAGGAAATCGAGGAAATCGTCGAGGAACCCAAGGTTACTGAGGAAATCGTCGAGGAACCCAAGGTGACTGAGGAAATCGTCGAGGAACCCAAGGATATCGAGGAAATCGTCGAAGAACCCAAGGTAACTGAGGAAATCGTCGAGGAACCCAAGGTAACTGAGGAAATCGTCGAGGAACCAAAGGTGACTGAGGAAATCGTCGAGGAACCCAAGGTGACTGAGGAAATCGTCGAGGAACCAAAGGTAACTGAGGAAATCGTCGAGGAACCCAAGGTGACTGAGTAGATCGTCGAGGAACACAAGGTGATCGAGGAAATCGTCGAGGAACCCAAGGTGATCGAGAAATCGTCGAGGAACCCAAGGTAACTGAGGAAATCGTCGAGGAACCCAAGGTAACTGAGGAAATCGTCGAGGAACCCAAGGTAACAGAGGAAATCGTCGAGGAACCAAAGGTAACTGAGGAAATCGTCGAGGAACCCAAGGTGACTGAGGAGATCGTCGAGGAACACAAGGTGATCGAGGAAATCGTCGAGGAACCCAAGGTGATCGAGGAAATCGTCGAGGAACCCAAGGTAACTGAGGAAATCGTCGAGGAACCCAAGGTAACTGAGGAAATCGTCGAGGAACCCAAGGTAACTGAGGAAATCATCGAGGAAATCGTCGAGGAACCCAAGGTAACTGAGGAATTCGTCGAGGAACCCAAGGTAACTGAGGAAATCGTCGAGGAACCCAAGGTGACTGAGGAGATCGTCGAGGAACACAAGGTGATCGAGGAAATCGTCGAGGAACCCAAGGTGATCGAGGAAATCGTCGAGGAACCCAAGGTAACTGAGGAAATCGTCGAGGAACCCAAGGTAACTGAGGAAATCGTCGAGGAACCCAAGGTAACTGAGGAAATCATCGAGGAAATCGTCGAGGAACCCAAGGTAACTGAGGAATTCGTCGAAGAACCCAAGGTAACTGAGGAAATCGTCGAGGAACCCAAGGTGACTGAGGAAATCGTCGAGGAACCCAAGGTGATCGAGGAAATCGTCGAGGAACCCAAGGTGATTGAGGAAATCGTCGAGGAAACCAAGGTAACTGAGGAAATCGTCGAGGAACCCAAGGTAACTGAGGAAATCATCGAGAAAATCGTCGAGGAACCCAAGGTAACTGAGGAAATCGTCGAAGAACCCAAGGTAGCTGAGGAAATCGTCGAGGAAATCGTCGAGGAACCCAAGGTGACCGAGGAAATCGTCGAGGAACCCAAGGTGATTGAGGAAGTCGTCGAGGAACCCAAGGTGACAGAGGAAATCGTCGAGGAAATCTTTGAGGAACCAAAGGTAACTGAGGAAATCGTCGAGGAAATCGTCGAAGAACCCAAGGTAACTGAGGAAATCGTCGAAAAAATCGTCGAGGAACCCAAGGTGACCGAGGAAATCGTCGAGGAACCCAAGATAACTGAGGAAATCATCGAGGAACCCAAGGTAACAGAGGAAATCGTCGAGGAACCCAAGGTGACTGAGGAAACCGTCAAGGAAATCGTCGAGGAACCCAAGGTGACTGATGAAATCGTCGAGGAAATCGTCGAAGAACCCAAGGTAACTGAGGAAATCGTCGAGGAAATCGTCGAGGAACCCAAGGTGACCGAGGAAATCGTCGAGGAACCCAAGGTGATTGAGGAAATTATCGAGGAACCAGAGGTGACCGAGGAAATCGTCGAGGAACCCAAGGTAACTGAGGAAATCATCGAGGAAATCGTCGAGGAACCTAAGGTAACTGAGGAAATCGTCGAAGAACCCAAGGTAGCTGAGGAAATCGTCGAGGAACCCAAGGTGACCGAGGAAATCGTCGAGGAACCCAAGGTGATTAAGGAAGTCGTCGAGGAACCCAAGGTAACAGAGGAAATCGTCGAGGAACCCAAGGTAACTGAGGAAATCATCGAGGAACCCAAGGTAACTGAGAAAATCGTCGAGGAAATCGTCGAAGAACCAAAGGTAACTGAGGAAATCGTCGAGGAAATAGTCGAGGAACCCAAGGTAACTGAGGAAATCGTCGAGGAACCCAAGGTAACTGAGGAAATCGTCAAGGAAATCGTCGTGGAACCCAAGGTGACTGAGGAAATCGTCGAGGAACCCAAGGTTACTGAGGAAATCGTCGAGGAACCAAGGGTGACTGTGGAAATCGTCGAGGAACCCAAGGTGACCGAGGAAATCGTCGAGGAACCCAAGGTGACCAAGGAAATCGTCGAGGAACCCAAGGTGACCGAGAAAATCGTCGAGGAACCCAAGGTGACTGAGGAAATCGTCGAGGAAATCGTGGACGAACCCAAGGTGATCGAGGAAATCGTCGAGGAACCCAAGGTGATTGAGGAAATCGTCGAGGAACCCAAGGTAACTGAGGAAATCATCGAGAAAATCGTCGAGGAACCCAAGGTAACTGAGGAAATCGTCGAAGAACCCAAGGTAGCTGAGGAAATCGTCGAGGAAATCGTCGAGGAACCCAAGGTGACCGAGGAAATCGTCGAGGAACCCAAGGTGATTGAGGAAGTCGTCGAGGAACCCAAAGTGACAGAGGAAATCGTCGAGGAAATCTTTGAGGAACCAAAGGTAACTGAGGAAATCGTCGAGGAAATCGTAGAAGAACCCAAGGTAACTGAGGAAATCGTCGAGGAAATCGTCGAGGAACCCAAGGTGACCGAGGAAATCGTCGAGGAACCCAAGATAACTGAGGAAATCATCGAGGAACCCAAGGTAACAGAGGAAATCGTCGAGGAACCCAAGGTGACTGAGGAAACCGTCAAGGAAATCGTCGAGGAACCCAAGGTGACTGAGGAAATCGTCGAGGAAATCGTCGAAGAACCCAAGGTAACTGAGGAAATCGTCGAGGAAATCGTCGAGGAACCAAGGTGACCGAGGAAATCGTCGAGGAACCCAAGGTGATTGAGGAAATCATCGAGGAACCCAAGGTGACCGAGGAAATCGTCGAGGAACCCAAGGTAACTGAGGAAATCATCGAGGAAATCGTCGAGGAACCTAAGGTAACTGAGGAAATCGTCGAAGAACCCAAGGTAGCTGAGGAAATCGTCGAGGAACCCAAGGTGACCGAGGAAATCGTCGAGGAACCCAAGGTGATTAAGGAAGTCGTCGAGGAACCCAAGGTAACAGAGGAAATCGTCGAGGAACCCAAGGTAACTGAGGAAATCATCGAGGAACCCAAGGTAACTGAGAAAATCGTCGAGGAAATCGTCGAAGAACCAAAGGTAACTGAGGAAATCGTCGAGGAAATAGTCGAGGAACCCAAGGTAACTGAGGAAATCATCGAGGAACCCAAGGTAACTGAGAAAATCGTCAAGGAAATCGTCGTGGAACCCAAGGTGACTGAGGAAATCGTCGAGGAACCCAAGGTTACTGAGGAAATCGTCGAGGAACCAAGGGTGACTGTGGAAATCGTCGAGGAACCCAAGGTGACCGAGGAAATCGTCGAGGAACCCAAGGTGACCAAGGAAATCGTCGAGGAACCCAAGGTGACCGAGAAAATCGTCGAGGAACCCAAGGTGACTGAGGAAATCGTCGAGGAAATCGTGGACGAACCCAAGGTGATTGAGGAAATCGTCGAGGAACCCAAGGTAACTGAGGAAATCATCGAGGAACCACAGGTAACTGAGGAAATCATCGAGGAAATCGTCGAGGAACCCAAGGTAACTGAGGAAATCGTCGAAGAACCCAAGGTAACTGAGGAAATCGTCGAGGAACCCAAGGTGACTGAGGAAATCGTCGAGGAACCAAATGTGATCGAGGAAATCGTCGAGGAACCCAAGGTGATTGAGGAAATCGTCGAGGAACCCAAGGTAACTGAGGAAATCGTCGAGGAACCCAAGGTAACTGAGGAAATCGTCGAGGAAATCGTCGAAGAACCCAAGGTACCTGAGGAAATCGTCGAGGAACCCAAGGTGACCGAGGAAATCGTCGAGGAAACCAAGGTAACTGAGGAAATCATCGAGGAACCCAAGGGAACCGAGGAAATCGTCGAGGAACCAAAGGTGACTGAGGAAATCATCGAGGAACCCAAGGTAACTGAGGAAATCGTCGAGGAACCCAAGGTAACCGAGGAAATCGTCGAGGAACCCAAGGTAACTGAGGAAATCGTCGAGGAACCCAAGGTGACCGAGGAAATCGTCGAGGAACCCAAGGTAACTGAGGAAATCATCGAGGAACCCAAGGTTACTGAGGAAATCGTCGAGGAACCCAAGGAATCTGAGGAAATCGTCGAAGAACCCAAGGTAGTTGAGGAAATCGTCGAGGAAATCGTCGAGGAACCCAAGGTGACAGAGGAAATCGTCGAGGAACCCAAGGTGACTGAGGAAATCGTTGAGGAACCCAAGGTAATCGAGGAAATCGTCGAGGAACCCAAGGTGATTAAGGAAATCATCGAGGAACCCAAGGTAACTGAGGAAATCGTCGAGGAACCCAAGGTAACTGAGGAAATCATCGAGGAAATCGTCGAGGAACCCAAGGTAACTGAGGAAATCGTCGAGGAACACAAGGTGACTGAGGAAATCGTCAAGGAACCCAAAGTAACTGAGGAAATCGTCGAGGAACCCAAGGTGACTGAGGAAACCGTCGAGGAACCCAAGGTGATCGAGGAAATCGTCGAGGAACCCAAAGTGATTGAGGAAATCGTCGAGGAACAAAAGGTAACTGAGGAAATCGTCGAGGAACCCAAGGTAACTGAGGAAATCATCGAGGAAATCGTCGAAGAACCCAAGGTAACTGAGGAAATCGTCGAGGAAATCGTCGAGGAACCCAAGGCGACCGAGGAAATCGTCGAGGAACCCAAGGTATCTGAGGAAATCATCGAGGAACCCAAGGGAACCGAGGAAATCGTCGAGGAACTTAAGGTGACTGAGGAAATCGTCGAGGAACCCAAGGTGACCGAGGAAATCATCGAGGAAATCGTCGAAGAACCAAAGGTAACTGAGGAAATCGTCGAGGAAATAGTCGAGGAACCCACGGCAATCGAGGAAATCATCGAGGAACCCAAGGTAACTGAGGAAATCGTCGAGGAAATCGTCGAGAAACCCAAGGTAACTGAGGAAATCGTCGAGGAAATCGTCGAAGAACCCAAGGTAACTGAGGAAATCGTCGAGGAAATAGTCGAGGAACCCAAGGTGACCGAGGAAATCGTCGAGGAACCCAAGGTAACTGAGGAAATCATCGAGGAACCCAAGGGAACCGAGGAAATCGTCGAGGAACTAAAGGTGACTGAGGAAATCGTCGAGGAACCCAAGGTGACCGAGGAAATCGTCGAGGAACCCAAGGTGACCGAGGAAATCGTCGAGGAACCAAAGGAAATCGAGGAAATCGTCGAGGAACCAAAGGAAATCGAGGAAATCGTCGAGGAACCCAAGGTGACTGAGGAAATCGTCAAGGAACCCAAGGTAACTGAGGAAATCGTCGAGGAACCCAAGGTGACTGAGGAAATCGTCGAGGAAATCGTCGAAGAACCCAAGGTGATTGAGAAAATCGTCGAGGAACCCAAGGTAACTGAGGAAATCGTCAAGGAACCCAAGGCGACTGAGGAAATCATCGAGGAAATCGTCGAGGAACCCAAGGTAACTGAGGAAATCGTCGAAGAACCCAAGGTAACTGAGGAAATCGTCGAGGAACCCAAGGTAACTGAGGAAATCGTCGAGGAACCCAAGGAAATCGAGGAAATCGTCGAGGAACCCAAGGTGATCGAGGAAATCGCCGAGGAACCCAAGGTGATTGAGGAAATCATCGAGGAACCCAAGGTAACTGAGGAAATCGTCGAGGAACCCAAGGTAACTGAGGAAATCATCGAGGAAATCGTCGAGGAACCCAAGGTAACTGAGGAAATCGTCGAAGAACCCAAGGTAGCTGAGGAAATCGTCGAGGAACCCAAGGTGACCGAGGAATTCGTCGAGGAACCCAAGGTGATTGAGGAAGTCGTCGAAGAACCCAAGGTAACTGAGGAAATCGTCGAGGAACCCAAGGTAACTGAGGAAATCGTCGAGGAACCCAAGGTAACTGAGAAAATCGTCGAGGAAATCGTCGAAGAACCAAAGGTAACTGAGGAAATCGTTGAGGAAATAGTCGAGGAATCCAAGATAACTGAGGAAATCATCGAGGAACCCAAGGTAACTGAGGAAATCGTCGAGGAAATCGTCGAGGAACCCAAGGTGACCGAGGAAATCTTCGAGGAACCCAAGGTAACTGAGGAAATCATCGAGGAACCCAAGGGAACCGAGGAAATCGTCGAGGAACCAAAGGTGACTGAGGGAATCGTCGAGGAAACCAAGGTGACCGAGGAAATCGCCGAGGAACCCAAGGTGACTGAGGAAATTGTCGAGGAACCCAAGGTGATTGAGGAAATCGTCGAGGAAATCTTCGAGGAACCCAAGGTGACTGAGGAAATCGTCGAGGAAATCGTCGAGGAACCCAAGGTGATCGAGGAAATCGTCGAGGAACCCAAGGTGATTGAGGAAATCGTCGAGGAACCTAAGGTAACTGAGGAAATCGTCGAGGAACCTAAGGTAACTGAGGAAATCATCGAGGAAATCGTCGAGGAAGCCAAGGTAACTGAGGAAATCGTCGAAGAACCCAAGGTAACTGAGGAAATCGTCGAGGAACCCAAGGTGACTGAGGAAATCGTCGAGGAACCCAAGGTGATCGAGGAAATCGTCGAGGAACCCAAGGTGATTGAGGAAATCGTCGAGGAACCCAAGGTAACTGAGGAAATCGTCGAAGAACCCAAGGTAACTGAGGAAATCATCGAGTAAATCGTCGAGGAACCCAAGGTAACTGAGGAAATCGTCGAAGAACCCAAGGTAACTGAGGAAATCGTCGAGGAAATCGTCGAGGAACCCAAGGTGACCGAGGAAATCGTCGAGGAACCCAAGGTGATTGAGGAAGTCGTCGAGGAACCCAAGGTAACTGAGGAAATCGTCGAGGAACCCAAGGTAACTGAGGAAATCGTCGAGGAACCCAATGTAACTGAGAAAATCGTCGAGGAAATCGTCGAAGAACCAAAGGTTACTGAGGAAATCGTCGAGGAAATAGTCGAGGAACCCAAGGTAACTGAGGAAATCATCGAGGAACCCAAAGTATCTGAGGAAATCGTCGAGGAAATCGTCGAGGAACCCAAGGTAACTGTGGAAATCGTCGAAGAAATCGTCGAAGAACCCAAGGTAACTGAGGAAATCGTCGAGGAAATCGTCGAGGAACCCAAGGTGACCGATGAAATTGTCGAGGAACCCAAGGTAACTGAGGAAATCATCGAGGAACCCAAGGGAACCGAGGAAATCGACGAGGAACCAAAGGTGACTGAGGAAATCGTCGAGGAACCCAATGTGATTAAGGAAATCGTCGAGGAACCCAAGGTGACCGAGGAAATCGTCGAGGAACCAAAGGTAACTGAGGAAATCATCGAGGAACCCAAGGGAACCGAGGAAATCGTCGAGGAACCAAAGGTGACTGAGGAAATCGTCGAGGAACCCAAGGTGATTGAGGAAATCGTCGAGGAACCCAAGGAAATCGAGGAAATCGTCGAGGAACCCAAGGTAACTGAGAAAATCGTCGAGGAACCCAAGGTAACTGAGGAAATCGTTGAGGAACCCAAGGTAACTGAGAAAATCGTTGAGGAGAAGAAGATGGAAAACGTGAAACAAATCCTCAAACATTTTCTTGAGAAATCTGAACTCGCCAAGGGATCATGGATGAAGACCAACGACACATCTATGGTTGATAAAGTGATTTCCGAGGTCGTAGCGGAAATCTTCGTGGAACCCAAGGTGACAGAGGAAATCGTCGAGGAACCCAAGGTGACAGAGGAAATCGTCGAGGAACCCCAGGAAATCGAGGAAATCGTCGAGGAACCCAAGGTGACTGAGGAAATCGTCAAGG
>NC_061822.1:7283427-7285927 GCF_019202785.1 Penaeus chinensis
TGTGTGTGTGTGTGTGTATATATATACATATGCATATATATGTGTATGTATATATATATGTATATATATATATATATATATATATATATATATATATATATATATGCATATATATGTATTTATATATATATATATATATATATATATATATATATATGAGTGTGTGTGTGTATGTGTGTGTGTGTGTGTGTGTGTGTGTGTGTATATACATATTCATTTGGCTTTCCAAAACGTACAGGAATTTGTATCCGCTAGTGTACATGTGGAGAGTCCACACTTATCTCTCCCAGTCAACTCAAGCGCCACCACCCCCTCCCCCCTGTGTCCTCCAAAGGCACTAGTCCGAGTACAAGGCAGTGACTCATGGTGTTCTTTCTTCCGACCAAGTAAATTCCCCCGCCAGATGGCCAGCCTCACTTCGTGCCTCCCGGGGTATGGCTGCCTCTTCCGGTTTTATCTCGGCTGAAAGAGCACTTCCCAGCCCCAACGCAACCAAGATCACAAATTATACCTTATATCTAGTGTATTTTATCGCAATCTGGATCATACCTTGTAGCAGACAGCTTACTAGACACAGTAAGTCAGGTGGCGTCAGCAGTTGCATTATTTCGAGAGAGTCAGCCCCTTCGAAGGAGAGAGTCAAGACCAGTGTTTGGTGCAGTGTGTCTAGTGACTCACTCCAGTGAGGGGCATGTGCAAAGGCGGACCAGTGGGCAATTCTTTCGAAAGCCAAAGTATTGAGGACATCCAGCTGGTTCTTTGTAAGATGTTCGTGATGGCATTTCAGCAGGTTGACAGTTGTTGACATCGGATTTGTATTTTTAACAGGTACAATTATACTGACAGTTCCAGTGCTTCCACGGGTGTGGCCGTTTATGTGGCATTAACTCAAAGGCAAACAGATATGGAAGTTGGCAGTGAAGTTATTTGCTTTGCTAACAGGACTGGAAGTCGTGGAGGTGTAGCTCAGGCTTAGGTACAGATAAAAATGTCAGACCAGCACATTAGCTTTTTCGTGATAATTTAGCCCTATTAGGACACAGGATTATCCCCTTCATATGTGACCCTATCACTTCTTTTTTAGGTTTCCTCATATTTTGCTCCTCATTTGGCCTCTCCACAGCTTACACTTTGCATCTGCCTTCCACTTCTGAACAGTCCAGCGCTTAAACGTTCTGTTCGGTTCAACCGCGGTCAGCGACCTCTCCACAATTGATGCAGTTAAACACAGGTTGACAGGGGCGTACCGCCTATAACCTAGTGCAAAAGCTACATAGCGAAAGGTCGCTAGATGAGCACTTCCCGAGAACGGCGTAAAGGTATTTGCTGATAACTTTTATTTGGAGAGAGAAAGAGGGGGGGGGGGGGGGAGGGAGAGAGAGAGAGAGAGAGAGAGAGAAGCGTAGACGATAAATTACAACACCCGAAGATATGAATGACTTGTGGGTAATCTGATCTACAGGCGAACTATTTTTTCCTTACTTTAATAACCATAGAAGATCACATGATACACAAAACTTTCTGATCTGAAATAGCTTCCAGACATCCTAAGAGTTTCGGAACATAATAATTTCATTATGATTGGAGCTGAGGAAATGCAGCGGCGAAGGTAGATGCTGGTGAAACATCCCCCAACTATTGGAAAAAGTAATAGTAAAGTTGCCATGATTTCTGAGGTCAAATAGACAGTTAGCGAATTATAGAAGGAATCTCTCATATTATGTTCAGAGGAAGTAGATCGATGCAGTTCTTTGGTCTGCATGGGGGAATTTCAAACACATATTTTTTTTTTTTTGGGGGGGGGAGAGGGCTTCTTAATATTTTCGTAGTTTTAGAATTCCACCATATACTTCTTGCAACTAAGTTCCGGCCTTAGTTGCAAGGAGCACTAACAAGTAAAATATTCTCGTTTAATTTGGTAACTCATATTTTGCGATTCCTCTCGCGGACTTTTTATTTCTACCTCCAATATACCCTTGGCATATTTTCGAGGTCGACCTCCTCCTCCTCCTCCTCCTCCTCCTCCTCGTCCACTGAAGGAGTATGCACGACAGGAGTGACTATGCCAGATGTGTGAGATGTGACCAGGTTTCATCATAATTATTATTATCCTCTTTAGTGAGTTTCGTTGATTACATTGATTATCAGTAATATGGCACATTTCTTGATTATCATAACATCATTACTGCCTATATCACAGTTATTATCATTGTAATCATTATCATAAACATCATTATTCTCAGAAACAGGATTATCATTATATAATGCGGGTGCGTCGTATGTAAGAGAGAGAGAGGGGGGGAGAGAGAGAGAGAGAGAGAGAGAGAGAGAGAGAGAGAGAGAGAGGGAGAGAGAGAGAGAGAGAGAGAGAGAGAGAGAGAGAGAGAGAGAAAGAGAGAGAGAGAGAGAGAGAGAGAGAGGGGGGGGAGAGAGAGAGAGAGAGAGAGAGAGAGAGAGAGAGAGAGAGAGAGAGAGAGATTGAGAGAGAGAGAGAGAGAGA
>NC_061822.1:7290927-7300927 GCF_019202785.1 Penaeus chinensis
CTTTTGCATTATGAGAAACTTATCTGTTCGCCGAAGTATTGATTAACTGGCTAGCTGGTAAGGGTTTCCAAGGTTCAGCTCTTGGTGTATATGTGCTTGAAAGGGTTATATACCTTAAAAACTCAATCACTTTTAACAAAGCTAAAATGATCATGTGTATTTAATATTGGCACTTAAATCACGATGGTATTCATTATGCAAAGTAACGTAAACAAAATACGCCAGTCAATTTGCGAATCGGGGCATTCGCTTGGCCGAACGCTTTAGGCTTATAATATTCGGCAATGGAAAATGACTATACATACATTCTTTTTTTTGGGGGGGGTCTGCCTCTGTGACCTCCGCATGGCCCAGTAGACTGACTGGGGAAGCTGAGTCTAAATAATCGACCAACTGATCTATAAGACACTGGATAAATGTCACGATAGGTTTTAGCATCTACGTTCTTTTCTATCCAATACTTTCACAGACAGCTGTGCCCCCAATACGATATTTGTTTCGTGTGTCCCAATACTCCTCCACAAAGCCGGAAGGAAGTGTTGCCCTAAGTACTGACTGACTGTGATACCCCTTTTCCTCTACATTGTTTAATTAACAAGACATTGAAATTTCATAAGTACCCGAGTCTAAGTACAAGTTAGGAACCTGAATTTTTTTTACCCCTTATGGTTTGAATCAGCATAGCGTGCTAAAAGACACAAGTAAAACGAAAATGTATGATACATCAAACTCAAAATACGGTACAAAAAGCATTTCGCGTCTCTTTTGTCCACAACAAAGAACGCAGTCAATCGGGACTAACAAGAAGGGTTGCAACTAGCATTATGGCTTTGGGAAGGTATCATAATTATTTGCTCGACATGTCTGTGTGTTGCCCGTTGAAATTCCTTAACTGCATGAGTGAAGTTCAACGCTTTCCAAAAATTTGAATTACGTACATTTTCTTTTGCTGTTCTTTCGGTTGAAATTATCTCTATCTATCTATCTATCTGTGTGTCTGTCTATCTGTTTATCTATATATCTATCTATTTATCTCTATCTCTCTCTAATGTCAAATCTGGTTTTGCCCGACAAAATTTGTTTTGATAATTGGGAATACCACCCCGAAGAGAAAAATAAATGCGTGGCAGTGAAAATCTCTTTCCCTCTCTCTCTCTCTCTCTCTCTCTCTCTCTCTCTCTCTCTCTCTCTCTCTCTCTCTCTCTCTCTCTCTCTCTCTCTCTCTCTCTCTGTGTGTGTGTTCTTCCTCCTCCTACTTCACCCCCACGCTCTCTCTCTCTCTCTCTCTCTCTCTCTCTCTCTCTCTCTCTCTCTCTCTCTCTCTCTCTCTCTCTCTCTCTCTCTCTCTCTCTCTCTCTCTCTCTCTGTTCCTCCTCCTTCTACTTCATCTCCCCCCATTTTCTTTCTCTCTCTCACTCTCACTCTCTCTCTGTAACAGGCTATAGTCTTTGTACAATGGCTATGGCTGGTTGGGCAGTGATAGTTATTAAACAGCTTGACTCGTTTATTTCCATAAAAGAGGGGGGGCTGGTAGAGACCGGAGCACGCTGACTTCTGGGAGTGAACTGAAGGGTCAGACGAGGTCAGATGTAATCGTCCTCTAGGTCTTCGCTGAGGCATTGGTTCTTAACCAATATTGAGCCACGTGTTAAACATAGGGCGTCCATGCAGTGCATGTCACTCTCGCTCTCGCTCTCTCTCTCTCTCTCTCTCTCTCTCTCTCTCTCTCTCTCTCTCTCTCTCTCTCTCTCTCTCTCTCTCTCTCTCTCTCTCTCTCTCTCTCTCTCTCTCTTTCTCTCTCTCTCTCTCTCCCTCCCTCCCTCTCTCTCCCTCTCCCTCTCCCTCTCCCTCTCCCTCTCCCTCTCCCTCTCCCTCTCCCTCTCCCTCTCCCTCTCCCTCTCCCTCTCCCTCTCCCTCTCCCTCTAGTGTTCACTGTAGTAGTATTTTGTGAAAAGTCTCTACACATAGATGGCACCACAGTGCTGAGCCACAAAGGAATCAATTAGTAAACCTTGTGACCACCTCTGATTTCATCTTTCCTTGAGGTTTTGGGAAAAAAAATGCTGTTTTTTATTAAAGATATCAAAATTAATGCTGTTACTATTATTATAGACATAATTATTATAATATCACTGATATTACTAACAGAAATATAAGATAAAAGGAAATATTTCAAAAAATCAAGAAAAGGGTAAACAGGGGAGTACTGGTATTTGGTTCATTGCTTCATACATGTGCAGCCATCTATGTATAAATAAATTAAATGCACAGCGGGCAAAGCAAAGAGTTAGAGTGTCCTAATATTCATTAAAATGCAATATATAGAAAAATGGGTAAATTTCTCAGCGTCTTTTTGTTCTGGCAATACCTCTCTTGTTTACTTTCATCTACATTTGCTCTATGTCAACTGCATAACAGTAGACCTTCATCTGATGGCACCCACCATAGTAATATCACAAGAATATTAGTATTTCCTCAAACTCATACATTTGTTATGGTTTCCCTGGTAAAACATGCAGTATACAGAGACAGAAAAAGAGTAACAAAGAGACAGACAGACAGAAAAATATATACAGGATAATAACAGTAACTTTCAATCATTCACTTCGCTTTACTAGGAATAGACACACTAGAGAACAGTTAGCACCGAACATGGTTTTATCAGATGGTGTAGAACCAGTGACTGTATGAAGCCTCCTCAGTCCACTCAACATGGATCTGTGTTTCTCTCACTGCCTGCAGAAGCTCATCAAACTGGTTGTGAAGCTGCTTGATCTGGCGGTCATTCTCACTGTATACATCACCTGTGCAAATAAATAAAATGTGAAGGTTAATAGTGTATGAACTTGTAATTTATAATCTAAAATGGAATTTATGGAGACTTTTTTCTTTATTTATATATTTCTACTGCATAGTCTACTTTCTTTATTGCCAATGTATTCTCTATAAAGACATTTCTTTAGGAGGAGACACAAATAATGGTGAAAGTAGCCTTAGCACATTACAAAAGAAAATGAATGAAAGAATTATAAACATCAATTAAGCTAGTTTATGCAAAGGAAGCAAGGCTTCTTGAATACAACTGGTTACCCTTTCTCTCAAGCATCTGATAATGCTTCTTGCAACAGATATTGGTTATTTCTCCAAGCTGTCAATCCTTCCGGACCAATGACCTAGCAACTGCATTAATAAGACTGCAATTTGGGGACCCTAATTCATAACTGTAATATTCATGTTATTTATGACCTGAATCTTTTTTCTTACTTATACAAACTATATGTCCTTGGGTCATTAACCCCCAAGATAATCCATCTATATGTAAATTGTCTTTACTTATAGATGACTCCACAAGTACTTAGTCACCAATGAGCCAATTAATAGTACTACCTACCTCACCTGTTTACCCTTTTCCTTGATTTTGGATATATTTTCCTGAATCTTATATTATGTCAGTAACGTCAATAAAATCATAATAATTATAATGTCTATGATAATAATAACAGCATCGATATTGATGGCTTTGGTAAAAAAAAAATTCCCCAAAACTCAAGGAAAAGGGAAATCAGGTGAGGTCACAAGATCTACCAATAACTCCTTTGTGGCTAAGAACTTGTGGAGTCATCTATGTGCAGAGACATTTTACAAAACAAACTACAATGAATACAATTTTCTGGCAACATGAGGTTAAGGGAACCATCAACATTTATTATGGACCTACTTCCTTATTCAAGGACTAATTTTTAACCATTCTTACAGCATAGTAACTAAAGGTTTACATTTCTAAAAACCTTTTTATTTACCATACATATATTCACACCCAAATCATTAGATTTCCTACAAAAATGTGTTTACTATGTTTGATAACTCATAATTTGGGGAATTTTTCAATCAGATGTCTCCTTGTGTTGCAAATGAAATTGCCACTCTCTAGGTGATTTTTTTACATACATACTACTATGATTTTCTTGTAGTTTAAATACTATAGAAATCTTGGTGGAATCAATAACAGAATCGCATTATAGGATGATACATTTGTTGTGAAAAACATCCCATTCAATGGGCCAAAGGAACTCTATGTATCTTTTCTTTAACTCCTTCGACCCAGGTGATTTGATCATCATGCCATGAAGAAATTTGGCTGAAGGCTGAGTGATAAGACCACAAAAACAGGAATGACACACCATGAGTGAACAAAGTACTTGGCAGAAGATTACACTCTGTGGGCACTTAGGGAGGATTTCTTGCATTATTTCCACCAAAAAACAAGGTTGGAATGTACCATATGTGAGCCAAGGCTGGAAGAGTACTAATTCCAGGGAGGACACTACTTGCATACTCAGGAGCCTGTTCCTGCCCACTGTGAGCAGCATGGTAGGGTGTATTACAGAAAACAGAATAATACAGAAATATTTAAAAAAAGATAAATATAACCTAATGTTGCTTATTGTTACTGTTATTGCACATAGTTGTAGTCTACCTGGAGAGATGATAATGTATCTGTGCAAGGAAAACAGTCCATTATAATCTTGATATAATATATCTAATGACAAATAGAGACCTACAAGCCACACACCTAGGAGAGTCACCATCAAGTAAACCTAATGCCCAGACTTTAAGCCACATGCAGGCAGCGAGGTACACAGATCCAACAGGTTTATCTTGAGTTCAAGAAAGTGAAACCTTCTGCAGGAAAGGTTGATAGCAAGAACTATATAAAAGTGTTTGCTCAGATTTTTCATTTTCTCACAAGAACACTACCAATGGCTTTTTTCTCATATTCATGCACTTTCTTCCAATTCTCTTTTCATTCTCAATTTAATTCACTATCTCCCCTTTCCTATACTTTTTCTAAATTCCTCTTTTGATCCCATATCTCTGTTTTTCTCTATTCTTAACCATTAGCTTTCCGATGGTTCACATCATGGATGACTTGGCCACGGCTCCAGGTTAATGTTAAAATGAACTATGCTTTTATGCTTTTTTATAGAGTATCCTCAAGGCCAAATATCACAGGCAGAACAGGATGTGTAATGTTACTGTTTTGTACAAAAGGAGAGATATTTAGCAGATAAATAATTTCCCTGCTATCACTGGCAGATGTCACACACCAAAAAAAAAAAATGCCCTCTCATGGTGCTGCTGTGAACCTGTAGTGTTTCCTTGTGTCATCCACTAACATTGCCATACACTCTGTTAGTGTGACTATCTGGAAGTACAACACACAAAAGAGTAGTACTGAAGCAGTAGGAGTAGCAGCCTTGAATATAACTGCATACAATCTCTTATTTCATAAGTATAAGATTTTGTGAAAATTAAAGAAAATCCTTTTGTTATCCCTCAGTAAAACCACATTTCATCTTTTACACAGAGTATAACTCATGCAATTTGTTGAAAAGGATTCTAATGTAAATAATCAGGCTACTACAGGTTCTACAATGAATACCATGTATACCAGCTGCATTAAAATCTTGTTTTGTATGCAAGTGAAACAAAAAGAAATCCTATCACTTTGTTGAAATAGGCCCCACAGTCAACCCTAGTTAGCTGCACATACTCCATAGAGTAGAGGCCTAACACAAACCAGATTCTACTGGAGGCAGCATTGGAATGAAATTCCCTGTCATTGATTCACTCTTATTCTATTCTTAAAATTCCCAAATTTGGGGATTCCATTTCTATACCATCCAAAGATATTCCAGCCACAGGTCACAACAAATGTATAAGAGTATTATCCTGAGAGTCAATGGTCAGCATATATCTTCATTCAGGGACCACAGAAAATGTAAAATTCAAAGGTTTTATGTTCTTATAGCACATAAAAAGATGACTTTATCAAATAAATCATCTGGATATGAAGCATAAAAATTTTGTGGATTTGAAAATAAAGGAAAGACCTGTTTCAGACACTGACCTAATGCTGTCACTCTATACAGCACAAAATCATGCTTTCAAATAACCCATGGCACGAAAGACTTGTTCACTAAACCAGTTCCACTTCGTAATGCAGATAATTAAGTTACCCACACCTGAGAAAATAGCTATGTAATGAAAATGCTATTTGCAATACCTGCATAAAAACAAAATTACTTATTTAGTAATATTCACAAGTCCCCTACTGAATTGGCATAAGAAATAGAAACAAAGAAACATATGTTCAAAGACAAATGAATGACAGCTCCAATAATAAGAGAAATACATTCAATTAAAACATTTCAACTCAGCCTATTATAACCTCCTCTTCATCACACAGTAAAAGTGAAATGGATTTATTCTGATTTTACGGTTGGAAAAGGAGTCAAGACCAATTCAAAACATCTTAGTGGCTACACATTCAGTGCCCACAAGATCACAACAAACCCCTCTGTTAACCCATTGCCACCAGGGAAAATGAATAACAAATGGGGAAAATGCTGTGCTCATTTTTCATATTTTTTTGTAAAATGTCTCTACACATAGATGGCTCTGCCTTACCTGATTTCACCTTCCCTTGAATTGGCAGGATAATGTATTTTTATACTAGTGCTATGAATATCGATGATGTTATTTTTATTATAAACATTATAATTACTTTAACCCCTTGCCGACGGATACGACGGGTAGACCCGTGCTTTGCCCACTGTTAGTACTTGTTTGATTGTTTATACACATAGATGGCTATACTTGTACTAAGTCACCAATGAGCCAGTTAGGAGTACTGCCCGTCTCGCCCGTTCACCCTTTTCTTTGATTTACGAAATATTTTACATTATCTTATTTTGCTGTTACTAATATTAAAAAACATTATAATAATTATAATGTTTATAATAAAAATAACACCATCGAAATCCATAGCACTAGTAAAAAACACGTTTTTCCCGCCAATTCAAATCACGTATGGTCACAAGGTCTACTAATTGACTCCTTTGTGGCTAAGCACTAGCAGAGCCATCTATGAGCAGACATTTCACAAAAAATATAGAAAATGGGCACAGCATTTTCCCCATTTTTTGTTCATTTTCCCCGACGGCATTGGGTTAATGTTATAAACATTAGTAATAGCAAACTAAGATAACGTAAAATATTTTCGTAAATTAAAGAAAAGGGTAAACAGGCAAGACAGGCAGTACTCGTCATTGGTTCATTGGTGATTTAGTACAAATGTAGCCATCTATGTGTAAAAACAAGTAAACAAGTAAACTCACAGTGGGCATGCCCGTCGGGAATGGGTTAATTTTAAGAGGTCGAAACTGCTTACAATATCTAAATTAAAGTCTTTAAATATTACAAACATCTAAACACAAAACAACTTACTGATGTACATATCAGATGGTGTTGTGAGACACAGATATTGTAGGCTTTTACAGTGAGCAAGATCCGACAGATGGCTGCGGATCACTCGTGAGGAAAAGTCATTTCTGGTCAGTCTCAAGTAGCACAAGTCAGGCAGAGATGACAAGATGTTCACCAGTTGTGTCAGTGACTCTGGCACTACAACATTCAAAAAACAGCCTTCTAGTTCCAGCACTGATATCTGGAAACAAAAAGGTTACTCTGAAATAGTTTCCCATGTGGGATTTTCTTTTCTCTATACTATTTGTATGCTATGCATTTTTGGTATATGTTTGTGTTATATAAAGCTTTATTTTACTACTAATAATACAAGAATACTACATTCTCAAAAAAATAAAAAATAAAAAAAATAAAAAAATATATAAACTTATTATTTATTTACTTATTCATTTATCATACTACCAAAGAATGATTATAGATTTTTTTTTTACTTATCTAGTGAATTTTCCATCTTATTCACAATCTTCCATTAATAATATGCAAAAATACTTAGCTAGTCATGTTTTTACACTATATATAAACACCACACAAACAGAATTCTTACCTTAACCAGGTTCTTGCACAAATTACATAATGCAAAAAAGTCTGCAGGAAGACCAAAGGAGTTTTCACTAAGGTCAAGCTGCCTTAAAGTCAACATGTGTCTTGTTGTCGACAGAGCCTCGAGATCTGGACTTTTGAGAAAGCAGCCAACCATCTTCAGATACTCCAAACCTCGTGGCAGAGCACTTAGAGCCTCTACCTTGTCTGCAGAAATTCATTTTAAAAATCAAAGAACACCAAAATTCCATAGGACCGTACCCACACTATCATAATGATCATGGTGGAAGTTACCTCACATGAGAATATTGGCATCACATTACGAACTAATCCACCAGATATTTGACCCATTGCCACCAGGAAAAATAAATAAAAAATGGGGAAAATGCTGTGCTCATTTTTTTGTATTTTTGTGAAATGTCTCTGTACATAGATAGCTCTGCTAGTGCTTAGCCACAAAGGAGTCAATTTGTAGATCTTGTGACCTTACCTGATCTCACCTTTCCTTGAATTGGTGGGAAAAACATATTTTTTACTAGTGCTATGAGTATCGATGGGGTTATTTTTATTATAAACATTATAAATACTATAATGTTATAAACATTAGTAACAGCAAAATAAGATAACATAATATATTTTCATAAACCAATGAAAAGGGTGAAAAGGCGAGACAGGCAGCACTCATAACTGGGTCACTGGTGACTTAGTACAAGTGTAGCCATCTATGTGTAAAATGTGTTAAACAAGTAAACTCTCAGTGGACATGGCATGTAAGTACATGCCATGCCCATTGGCAATGGGTTAAATGAGTAAGGAAAACAAAATCATAATAAATCACATGACAATACAAAACAGCTTTCCTACCTCGGAGTCGTATCCCTGAAAGATTGATCTGGCACAGATTTGACATTCCAGCCAGGAAGTGCAGTGAGGTAACTGACCGATTATATGCTAAGCTGAGACTTGTCAAGCATTCTGACATGCAAAGGAGAGAGTCAAGGCCACTGTCGTCTACATCACACATTTCTAACTCTAAACATTCTGTTCCCTGTAGAAAAAAAAAAGACAATTAGTAACTTATCATCATATGTTAATAAGTACATACATATAAAACCATATCTTAACATATCTAATTATATCCATTTAGACAATCTAGACTTCCCAAGATCCACACTTCAGAACTTACATTATTAGCTAAAAGTTCTATGAAGTACTGTATCTTCTTCATTGAGACAGATACTATATGAACACTGCGTAGTTTTACAACAAGAACGGCCCCATGGTGCTGACTTAGCGTACAAATAATGCCGAGATCGTTAAACTTTTTTTCTGATCCATCATCTATACGAACGTCCACTACTATCGTAACTGCAAAGAAAAAATAAAGAGACTTTACAGTAAGGTAGTTTTCTCTCATTAGAGCCACCTCTAAGTGTTCTCAGAGTATAAAATAATATAAACAAAAACTAAAAGGAAAAATAATAACATAGCTGGTAAAAAATCAAACAGTCTGATAATGATATGATTTTCTCACTGTCTCCTTTGACTGCTACCAATCCAATATTTCTATAAATGTCTTTAAACATTATTAAATAAATATACACAAGAAAGAGGAAAGAATTTGTGAAAATGACCAGGATATAGGAATGATATTCATACAAGATTATGAATATCAGTAATATCATTCATATGACTTTTGCATACATAAACAGTTACGTACATAATGAGATATCTTCTATTTACTGCATATATATGTGTATGTATATGTATGTATTTATGTATATATTTATGTATGTGTGTGTGTGTGTGTGTGTGTGTGTGTGTGTGTGTGTGTGTGTGTGTGTGTGTGTGTGTGTGTGTGTGTGTGTGTGTGTGTGTGTGTCTGTGTGTCTGTGTGTCTGTGTGTCTGTATGTATGTATGTGTGTATGTGTGTATGTGTGTATGTGTGTATGTGTGTGTGTGTGTGTGTGTGTGTGTGTGTGTGTGTGTGTGTGTGTGTGTGTAAATATATACATATATATACATATATATACATATATATATGAATGTATATACATATATATATTCATATATATATACATATATATATGCATATATATACATATATATATAAGCATATATATATGTACA
>NC_061822.1:7310927-7313427 GCF_019202785.1 Penaeus chinensis
GAATGTTCCCATTGCAGTCTTTGTTTTCCCCGGTTTCAATTTCCAGGACGAGGATGGTGAAGCGCCATTTTCCGTACTTTCTTTTTTCAAGGATTTCCCCCGCTGCTGATATTAGTTATGCACGTAAGAATTTCTTCATGATTACACCATGCATAGAGACTATATAACTTACTGTTAATTCTAGATCACATTTGATTTTGTTCTTCAGGACCTGAGACCCCTTACGGTATATGACTCCATGTAGTATTTATATATTGAAATGTTTCTGCCACGTCAACATCTAAGGTCATTAGCGGCGTATTCAAAGGAGAGCAATAGGGTGAGGCTAGGAGGTGAAATGGGTAAACATGAGTTAACGATTGGGATAAGTGCACAGAAGGGGATGAAGAAAAGCAGGAAAAGGAAAGGGGAAGAAGAGACCGTGTTGAGCCGAGGGCTGAAGTCCAAGGTACACTGGGCTTCTGTCTCCGTCTCCTAAGCCCCACACGACAACATCGAGCAAGGATTAAGTCTCCACGTATTACTAGTTACGCATCCCTCTTGGAATATGCTCAGGCGGCTGCTGGGTAATACAATCTCTACAGACTCGTTACTGAATTGTCTCTACTTTTTTTTATTTTTCGTACGTACGCACCCCCCCCCCCCCCACACACACACACACGCACATGCACGCACGCACGCACGCGCCCACCCACCCACCCCCACACACACACACACACACACACAATTTATGCCTCTGAATTTCATATTATTGCGTCAACTTGTTGGTCTTGACCGTCTCGCCTCTATTTCCCTATTATATTTGCCCACCTGTTGTCCTGCATCTCCTACATACATAACCTTCATACTTCTTCGTTTGCCTACTGCTTCTAAAGATATCTTCCACTTTAGGTTGTTCCCTACGCCATGTTAATGTCATCCTATTTTTAGGATGATAGAGTACTACACAGGCGAGCTTTATTCGGCTAACCTTGCTCAATGTGGCGTCAGGAATGGAGAAACCGCGAGCAAAGCTTCGCAAACGTTTTCTCTGATGCTTCGGGAACTATCGAGGCTTTGCCTGTTCGTCGCCAAGATCGCACGGTGAATTTGGGATGAAGGGTCCGTCCTCATGTTGTTGAAATTCCCGCAATATTGTCACATGGCTTCCTAACTCTCCTCTTCTTTGCAGCCACTGTTTACACTTTATATTCTGTCTTGTTTATTACCATTGCGCACATGGCTATAACAATACACGGCGCCATGTCTATCCATGATGTACACCACTGAATCCTGTTACAGTCACTCTCCGACTAGGACTGGTCAGGCAACGCCGTTTGACCAAACTCTAGGGCGCACGACTCACCCTTGTGGACGGGGCCGTAGGCTATTCATAGTATCAGCCTTTCCATTTCTCTCTGAGCCTTTTTTCACTTTCTAATTTTCTCTCGTTTCTTGTTACACACACACACACACACACACACACACACACACACACACACACACACACACACACACACACACACACACACACACACACACACACACATATGCATACATATACACGCATATACATACATGATTGCCGCGATAGTACAGTGATTAGCGCACTGGACTCCGGCCCTTGTGGTCCCGAGTTATACCCCGTCGCGGCGGTCGTAAAAATGCCTGCGCTCTGACTGCTGGCTCGAGCCCGAGAAAACGACATGTCGCCTTGAGAAGTCAAACGCAGGTGTCGTAGGGGAAGTCACCGCCGTGGCACAAGCGCAAGTGCGCGGTTGATTAGGAAGGGCACCCAATTGAGGGAGGTCTATGTCCTGCAGTGGAATGAATGGCTGTATAAAAAAAAAAAAAAAAAAAAAAAAAAAAAAAAAACATACATATATGCATATATGTGTAAGTGGTTAATAATTAAAACAAATAAGTGTGCTAGACGTCAAAGATCATATAGCACAATATAGTATTGTGGCGAAAAGGGTAAAGATGAGTTAACGATTAGAATAAGTGGACAGTAGGGGTGAGGAAGAGAAGGAAAAGCAAAAAGGTTAGAAGAAAAGAACATGCAAAATTAGTTGAGGCGAAGGCTGAGGTCCTAGGTAGGGGTGATCCCCTACACTGGGCCTCAGTCTCCGTCTCTTAAGCCCCCCTCACATATATGTGTGTGTGTGTGTGTGTGTGTGTGTGTGTGTGTGTGTGTGTGTGTGTGTGTGTGTGTGTGTGTGTGTGTGTGTGTGTGTGTGCGAGCGCGAGCGCGTATATAAGATAAAACTTTTGAAGTAAGGAAATCAACATAAAAGATGGATTTTGAAATATCATTTGCCCACTACTCGAACATAGCCTCATGGCTAGTACAGTGGTAACGTGTCGGCCTCTCATCCGAGGGTTCGGCGGTTCGCGCCCCGCCCCGGCACGAGAAGTTGCAATTGTCGCCTGGATTTAAGGACTAATCTCAGCCGAGTCAGCACCAGCTGACACACGTTAGCGAGTCGGCATTAGTCGACACAGGCCGGGCACCCCTCAT
>NC_061822.1:7325927-7328427 GCF_019202785.1 Penaeus chinensis
TTAAAAAAAAAAAAAAAAAAAAAAAAAAAAAAATATGTAATGCCTCAATCATTGCAAATGGTCATCACATTTAACACAATATCCAGATTTTCCATTTAAAGCCCTACCACCAGATGACCAATAAATTTCAGCCAATAATTTTTTTTTTATCTAAATACAGAGAAACTGTCAAAAGAGCTCTGGACTATCACAATTGGTAATTAGTAGAAAATGTGCTAGTGTGACACCCCCTTTAGACTGCACCAGGACTGTTAATCTATGTGGAAGATCACATTTACAGATATCACAAGTACGTCAATCGGCTTGTGATCATCACTATTTATTTTGCAAATTGATGATATCCTCTATGACAGAATTGTCTAAGCATATTCATCTTTTATGTAATCTTTACATTATCATTGTATTTTTTTCTCTCTCATATCAAAATATGTTCAAATCTATTTATTTTGTACATATATCAAAGTACCCTCTTGGTGGAGAAAACGGAAAGAAAAAAGCCGTAATGCAGAGGAAACAATGGATGAAGATGCTCAAGTCAACCTGTTACCAAAAACAAAAAACAAAATAATAATGATAATAATGATAAACTTATGCTAATAATTATAATATCATTAAAATCATAATGATAGTAATAAAAATACTGTTTTAGTATTTTATGTATAAAGAACATAATTTCTATTTTTTTATATTTTACTTTTTTATTATTTTTTTTCTTTTACATCTAATCTTCTAAATTTAGCTCCATTACTATAGGGACAGCATTTAATCAAGGAGACAGAGAGCTTTTGTGTACTTTACAAACTAAAATCTTCATCCCTTTTACAGGTCCTGTCCAGTATACTTGACACAAGTAAATGCATTATACAGAAAATGTTAATTTACATTTGAAATTTTTAAGTTACAAGAGTCATCCCCAAAACGATAACTGGCAGTTTGTATCAATCATCAAATGCTGTCACCAAGTTGTACTCTAAACTTACATGAATAATCAGCCTTTCATGGACTCAAGACGTTAAGACTTGACAACGAGGCAGAATACACAATATGGCTCTGGCATCATGTACTAATGACACCTGAAGACAGCCAGACACACAACTTTCACGGAATTAATACGCTCATAGATATCTTGACTGCTTAAGAATCTAGATGATTTGAGTTCTGAGGATGACGTATTGCTGCGAGAGTGCTTGACATTTGATCAAAGCGACAATTTTCTGATGATGAAACTTCATCATTGTTTCTTGTGTCTAACCTGTCATTTGTGGAATATACATATAAGAAAACACTTCTACTTTTTTTCTAATAGGAAAAAAGAAATCACTGGGAAGCATATCAGGACTCTGGGAAAATTCACTCTTACACAGACTTCAGTGGCCTGAACTCCTTTTCTTCTTCACAGTTGCATGATATCCTCCGACACTTTTCGTGTTCAAAATTAGGAGCAAAATTTCCCCCTCAACTACACCTGAATATTGGCATACCCATCCTCTTCATTTAGCAATAAAAGTAAGACAATTCAGGGTTGTATCGAAGGTGAGGTCTAGGCTCAACTTCTATACATCTGGCACATAGTTGAGGTCCTGTTTGAATTAGAGTGCGAGTTTGAGTTTCGAAATGAGTGACAGTCACCTCACTGGGCACTTGCCGGGTCTCTCTTATGCATGTTGCCTAGATGCCAAGCTAATGCTCCAGTTTCTCTGAATCCTCTGTTGAAAATGGGATGCTGAGAGGGCTCTCCATTGGCATAGTTCCACTCAGGGTACATCAAATTATGCTTGTGTCTAAATTTGTCACAATACGGGTACTCAAATGGCTTTTCACCATATGGCTTTTCAGCAAGTGCTTTCTCAGCATACTGCTTCTCAGCATACTGCTTTTCAGCGAAAGCTTTTTCAGCAAAAGCTTTTTCAGCAAAAGCTTTTTCGGCAAAAGCCTTCTCAGCAAAAGCCTTCTCGGCAAAAGCTTTTTCAGCAAATGCTTTTTCTGCAAATGCTTTTTCAGCAAAAGCTTTCTCAGCAAAAGCTTTCTCAGCAAAAGCTTTTTCAGCAAAAGTCTTTTCTGCGAAAGCCTTTTCGGCAAAAGCTTTCTCTGCAAAAGCTTTCTCAGCAAATGCTTTCTCAGCATAAGCTTTTTCAGCAAATGCTTTCTCAGCAAAAGCCTTATTTTCAACAAAAGCTTTGTTTTCAACAAAAGCCTTGTTTTCAGCAAAACCTTTGTTGTCAACAAAAGGCTTGTTGTCAACAAAAGGCTTGCTGTCAACAAAAGGTTTGCTGTCTACAAAAGGCTTGTCACATGCATTGCTTGGTACAGGAATCTTCAAGTCAGACTTTGGTGAGGTCTTCTTTTCCCCTGGAGAACGTTTCAGAGACTTTTCACCTGTGTGCATCTGTATGTGATGCATCAGATGTGACTTCTGGGTAAACTTTTTGTCACAAAATGAACACTCAAAGGGCTTTTCACCAGTGTGAATCTGTATATGACGTGTTAAATCAAATTTCAA
>NC_061822.1:7335927-7338427 GCF_019202785.1 Penaeus chinensis
GCTTCTTGTAAACACTTTTTGTACATTCCATTTGGCCAACTGAACATTGCTAACTTAGCCCAGCTTGTAGACTTTGATTACTTGATTCACTCTTATATCCTTATATAAACTACACACAACAATTTCCACAATAGTAAAGCAATGCTAATATTAACTTGGACAGTGTAAAGTTTTCATTGCTAATTTATTGTATATAATTGCCATTCTTGTCTCCATATATAATAGACTTATTTCTTGTTAACACCTTTAGCTATATTAAACAATCCACCATTAATTTTAAAATCAACTAAGCACTGCAATGCAGTTGGAGAAAGAGACAAATACAATTACCTGCCCTCAGAATTTTGATTTATAAAAAAAAAAAAAAAAAAAAAAAAAAAAAAAAAAAAAAAAAAAAAAAAAAAAAAAGGAGTTATTACATGAACTTAGAAGACTTACATCGCATACTTTGAAATCAACAATTTTCCTGGAATAATATGAGGAAACAGAAAAGGCAAATAAAAGCGGAATAAAGAAAATAACTAAGAAAAAATAAGAATATTTCCTCGAGAACTCTTAAGGCTTGACAAAGGAGAGAGAAAAACAAAGCCAAAAATCTCCTACAATTTAAAGGGAATTACATAATTTCCACTCATTTTCTAAGCCTATATATTCTCTTTTGATAATATAAAAATAGTTGGACATCAGATAGAGTGAAAAAGATGAGTTATAGTTAAAATATTACCTGAGTTCTGAGAGAAAATTGAGAAAACGATAATTGTTGATGCTCGAAGTCGTCGTCAGGAGCTCGGACGTAAATTTTGAGGATAACAGCAAATATGTAATGGGAGAACACACGTTATTATAGAAAGTTCATGGATACTGATATCTTTTCTCTGGTGTGTTTAATTTTTAGTTTCCTCGTTATCATTTGCATTTCAGGAACGATACAAATTAGAGGATTTATAACAACTATAAATTATGGCTTTGTTCTAACGACAAACTCAAGCAGATTCATTATCGAAAGAATTTTCGTCAGGCTTTACGTAAATGTCAAAAATGTCCCCGGCGAAGAAAAATAAATATGGTAAAATATTTAAACAACAATAATACTACTGTGTGGATTTACTTAAAAAGACATCTCTTGGCATTCCTTGCTAAAGACTCAACCGATATTTTTTTTATCATTAGCATCAATCGCTTAAAATTAATCAATGGTGTAGCCCTTTTAGCAGCTATTTTCTAAACCAATAGAAAACTGCCGAAAATCTACATCCAACCTGTAATTCTATTTCTAAAGCTTATGTCTTACAGAAATAGTTGCTGATTTGAACTAATGAGCATTTCAAGATCTTGACAAAGAAAAAGAAAATATAGATATCAATAATTCGCACGGAACGTCTGAGCCTCGTACGGAGATTTTCATTTAATATAACAAGAATACTATATTGTTATATAGCATTCTTGATGGTTATGCGTACTTTTTTCACGCATATCACATTTCAGCTAGACAGTACCGGCACTTTTTTTTCTTATTGAGAGAGAGAGAGAGAGAGAGAGAGAGAGAGAGAGAGAGAGAGAGAGAGAGAGAGAGAGAGAGAGAGAGAGAGAGAGAGAGAGAGAGAGAGAGAGAGAGAGAGAGAGAGAGAGAGAGAGAGAGAGAGAGAGAGAGAGAGAGAGAGAGAGAGAGAGAGAGAGAGAGAGAGAGAGAGAGAGAGAGAGAGAGAGAGAGAGAGAGAGAGAAGCACAGGAAGAGTAATGGTTAGACAGAGTGGGAGAGGGAGAGAAAAGCGAGGAGTCAGACTAGGAATGAACGGAGGGGGAGGGAAGAGGGAGGTAGCGGGCGAAGAATAGGAAGGAGAGAGGAGTATACTTCAGTACGTATACATGTGTGTGTGTGTGTGAGTGAGTGAGTGAGTGAGTGAGTGAGTGAGTGAGTGAGTGAGTGAGTGAGTGAGTGTGTGTGTGTGTGTGTGTGTGTGTGTGTGTGTGTGTGTGTGTGTGTGTGTGTGTGTGTGTGTGTGTGTGAGTGAGTGAGTGAGTGAGTGAGTGAGTGAGTGAGTGTGTGTGTGTGTGTGTGTGTGTGTGTGTGTGTGTGTGTGTGTGTGTGTGTGAGTGAGTGAGTGAGTGAGTGAGTGAGTGAGTGAGTGAGTGAGTGAGTGAGTGAGTGTGTGTGTGTGTGTGTGTGTGTGTGTGCGCGCGCGCTTGCGTGTGCGTATGCGTAAGCGTGTGCGTGTGTGTGCGTGTGCATGCGCTTGCGTGTATGAATGTGGAGAGATGAGAGACAGCGAGATAAATTTTGTTTGGCGAGTCTAGCGATCGTGAGCCTCGCCGGGCATTGTTCATGGAGCGACCTCTTCAGCCATTGAGAGTTAACCCCTTGTGAATCATCACTATTGACCGTTTATCGTGCGGGGCCGTGGGGGCGCACCAGCCTCCATGGAATGAGACAAGAATCGTAGCGTTAACAGCCCGCTTGCAAGTCTCTGTCCCGTTTCAGACGCTGTTTCTCGCCGTTTGC
>NC_061822.1:7365927-7370927 GCF_019202785.1 Penaeus chinensis
TATCATCATCATTACTATTACAACTATTATCATTGTTATTACTATTATCATTTTTACTATTATTATTATTAACATCATTATTATCATAATTATTATTATCACTGTTATCATCATTACTATCATCATTATTAGTATTGTATAGTTATTATTATCACTATTATTATTATTATTATTATTATAATTATTATCATCATTATAATAATAATAATAATTATTATTATTATTATTATTGTTATTATTATTATATCTTTTATTATTTTTATTATAGTTATTATTATCATTACCATCATAATCATTATTATCATTATCATTATTATTATTATTTTCCTTACTATTATCATCATTATTACTGATATAATTTCATTATGATTAGAATTGTTATTATTATTATTATCATTAATATTATTGCTATTATCATCACTATTATTATTATTGTACTATCATTATTATCAGCATCATTATTTGTATTACTATCATCATTTATTTTTATTGTTATCATCATCATTATCCTTTCTGTTATTATCATTAATATTATTATTATTATTATTATTATTATCATTGTTATTGTTATAATTATTATTATCATTATCATTATTATTATTATTATTATTATTATTATTATTATTATTATTATTATCATTATCATTCCTATTATTGTTATGATCATCACTATTATTATTATCATTGTACTATTTTTTTTTTAATTATTATTTTCATTTATTTTTATTATCATCATTTTTATTATTATTATAACTATTATTATTATTATTATTATCATCGTTATTATTGTTTTATTATCATTATTACTGTTATTATTTTATTATCATCATCATTATTATTATCATTATCTCTACTATTATTATCATTATCATTATCACCATTACCATTATTACTAACAGTAATATTATTATTATCCTTATTATTACTACTACAATTACTATCATTATTAGTATTATCATATCCACCACTGATTGCGTTTTTTACCATTATCATTATTATTAGTATATATATATATAAAAGAAAATTTGTGTGTGTGTGTGTGTGTGTGTGTGTGTGTGTGTGTGTGTGTGTGTGTGTGTGTGTGTGTGTGTGTGTGTGTGTGTGGATAGATAGGGAAAAATACAGCAGGCTAGAGAGAGAGAAAAAGAGCAAGAAAGAAAAAGAGGAAGAGAAATGAGAATGAGAAAGGGAAAGAGGGCGTCTAATTAAGCGGCGAGAGAACAAACACACAGTTTCGTCATTGGAGAGTTTCAGTACACTTAATTGTTTTATTGTTTACCTCCAGGCCTGAGCCGCCGCGGTATGGAGGAGAGCCATCTGCCCGTCTGGCTGTTGCGAGAATCTTTCATTCCGAAGCCGTTTCGAAGTCTCGTATGTCGCTTTTCGTATATTTTGAACCCGCGAACGAAGCATCACTTCGGAGCTTCGAATATCGAATAAAAAGGGATTCAAGGGAATGCTTTGTTGAATAGTTCGCACTGTCGAAATGCTTGTTAAGGAGTTGTGTGTCCGATGAGCTTTTTCTTTTCGAATTTGTGGAAAAAGTATCTTTAAGATCATCAGTAAAGAAGAGAACTGATTTTGCCTCATGTTGATCTATATGCAGCTTGCAATCTAAGTACAAGGACGGTATCTTAAAAAATCAAAGGACGGGTGAATATAAGTCAAAAGGTTTGTAATTTCTTCAAATGCACTGCAGCAAAGAAATTTATCGAAATGTTAAAAAAAAAAAAAAAAACTCGTTGTTGAGCTTGAATCCCAAAGAATCTCGACGAAAACTGAAATAAAACACGAGTTGGAATGCTTATATCATTATCACCGATGGAAAACAAATCTTTGGTTAAACCATTTTAATTAAAAGCCCATAATAACAACTACACGTAAATCTACTTTATATAGAAGGAATATACCTTTTATATGATTGGCTGTAAAACACCAGAAGAGCACGACCACACTACCCTATTCCAGGCAGAAGTTAGTATGCCAAACAACCTGTAACTCCCTGACTGCTTTTACGAGACCCGATATGCGGCGAGGTCATCCCGTAGAGTTTACTACCAGCCGAAACGACTCTCGCCATTTTAAAACTAAGTCTGTTTCATGCCTGGAATATCATTAGCTACGGTACAATGACGTTCATTTCTACTCGCTTTTGATTAGATATTTTGTATTTGGAAGATAATTATACTTATACGTATTATCTAATGTTTTAGACGCTAATTATCACGTTTATTCGAAGCATGAAAATTTCTAGGATAATGAAACTAGCTATAATGATATATCAATTGGTAATACGTAGTGGTAATAAAAGAAAATGCTATTTTTAAGATTAATTCCAAATCATGCTTGCATTTAATTCACAAAATTGATGATCTAAGATAGCGAAGATAAGTCATGAACGTTTTACCTTGAAACAATATCAGCACGAAGAGGAGAAACGTAAGAGAATATGTAACATGATAAAAAGGCGATAAAAGATCCTTATAACGAATTGGACACGAAAGACAGATAGCCATATTAACTTAAGAGAAACGTAAACAGCGTCAGAATCCACTACGACCCCCCCCCCCCCCGTTCCTTCCCCATAAAAAGATTGAAAAAAAAGAGAGAAAGAAAAAAATAGATAACTAGGCAATAAAGATGAAAGAGGAAGTGCAGAAGGAACGACATTAAAAGAACAGACGTATGAACCGGACCTAATGATCTCAGCATTGCTAGTGACATGAACTTGGCACTGAAGTGAATCGCTTTATTGAAGACAAGAATTCAACGCGAGAGAAATTCCTCGCTCGACTTTATGCGAGAATGCGTAATTCACTTGAAAGAAAAGAAAGACAAAAAGGAAAGAAAGAAGCAGAGAAATGTAAGAAAAAAATGAGAAGGTTAAAGGTATGTTTATCTGATGGAACCATAAACACACAAATAGCAGCTATAAACTACACAGTGGTTTGTTTACGTGGGTACACTTATTAAACTATGCACCTTATACTCCTTAGAAACTTATGCAAAATAACCCTTTTTTTTTTTACACCTATTCTATCCTTTTCTATCTCTCGTCACTAAGGAAGGTTTGTTCAGATAAAACGTGATAGTTTTAATAGAAACACATTATTAAAGGAGTTTTTTTTTCTGTCTTGTTTTTTTACCCGAGTAAAGGATTTTAAAATCGTTCGTGATCATTTCCTGGGGGAAAAAAAACAATATTGAGTTATTACAATTTCAGTTTGAAAGGTAAACATGAACAATAAATTAATATGTAGGAGTCATCATTATATGTAAATCCCTTTTATTAATTCAAAAAGTTACTCGTTAATAACAAATAAGTAAATATTTGGACCTCATTTTTTAGCCAGATCACGAGAAGTGAAAAAAAAAAAAAAAACAGCAGAAATAATAACATAAATAAAATCCCCGTTTAAATGTTGATTACAGATATCAAATGAAAATGCAAGATCATCCGTATCCGAGCAAAGATTAGGATAACATTTTATGAATGACAATAAAAAAGAGAATAATAATAATGATGATGATAATGATTATGATTATGATTATGATGATGATGATGATGATGATGATTATGATTATGATGATGATTATGATGATGATGATGATGATGATGATTATGATGATGATGATTATGATGATGATAATAACAATGATAATAAAAAAACAGTAGTAGTAGTAGCAAAAATAATAATAATATTAGTTGTAATAATGGTGGTAATAATAATAATAATAATAATAATAATAATAATACTGAAAATAACAATAATGATTATAATGATAATAATAATAATAATAATAATAATAATAATAATAATAATAATAATAAAAATAATAATAATAATAATAATAATAATAACATGTTAGTAATAATGATAATCAGAATAAAAATGATGATAATGATGAAAATAACAATATTAATGATAATAATAGTCATGATAATATTAGCAACGATAATATCAATAATAATAATAATAATAATAATAATAATAATAATGATAATAATAGTAATAATAATAATAATAATAATAATAATAATAATAATAATAATAATAATAATAATTAAATTAATGATGGCAATATTATTATTATTATTAATATTATTATTATTATTATTATTATCATTATTAATAATAACGATGATCATGTTGATAATGGTAGAAATAATGATAACAATGATAAAAAAATCGAATTAATTATAACAGTGATAGTAATAATAATAATGAAAATAAAGATATCAATAATAATACTAATAATAACAATAGTAATAATGATAATAATACTAATAATAATAATAATAATAATAATGATAATAATAATAATAATAACAATAATAATGATAATGATAATAATAATAATAATAATAATAATAATAATAATAATAATAATAATAATAATAAAAATTATAATTATAGTGTGAAAAATAAAAGTGATACCAATAATTAAAAAGATAATAAGAATATTAATGATGATAATAATAACAATAACAATAATAATAATAGTAATGACAATGATAATAATGATAATAATAATGATAGTAATAGTAATAATGATAATAATAATAATGACGATGATAATAATAATAATGATGATAATAATGATATCGATAATAATAATAACGATAGTAATAGTAAAATAATAATAATAATAATGATAATAATAATGATAATAATAATAATAATAATGATAATAATAATTATAATGATAATAATAATGATAATAAATAATGATAATTATCAATAATAAGTAGTAGTAATGATGATAATAATAATAATAATATTAATAATAATAATAATAATAACAATAATAATAATAATGATGATGATGATGATGATGATGATGATAAAAATAATAACAATGATAATAATAATAATAATAGTAAGCAGATTAAGAAGAAGTATGATAATAATAATACTAGCAATGATAATAGTGATAGCAACAACAACATTATATGATATAAGTATAAATGCTATATATTGATCATAAAAGTAATAATA
>NC_061822.1:7375927-7378427 GCF_019202785.1 Penaeus chinensis
CATTTCGGTTTCCACAAATTAATACATTACCTCCTTATTCTTTCCCTGACGATTTTTCTCCACCTCACCTCTTTGACAAGTCTCGCTTTCACAAATGCGTTACATCTGTATTCAAAAATCATGTTCCTTGACCGACTAGTTCACCTTCAACGCACATACATACCCTCCCCCCCTCTTCCCCCCCCCCGCACCCCCCCCCCCCCCCCTGCCGCACCCCCGAGGCAGGTAGTCGTGCGGCGGTCGTGGTCGCGGTAGCTGGTTCCCCCTCCGAAAGCCCCCATAGATCGCCCACCGTAATGTGACCACGACAGCGTTTCCAGCGAGCCTGTTTCTTCGCCATGGTCGCTGCCGCCGATTCCACACCTACTCCTCGGCCACGGCTCCTCCTCTTCCTCCTCCTCCTCCTCCTCCTCCTTCTGATTTCCGTTTGTTTGCTTTTTTTTTCTTGCTTTCTCCTCCCCCCCCCCTTGTCTTTCTCAATTACTCCTCTTCTTCCTTCCTTCCTTCCTCTCTTCTTCCCCCTTTCCCCCTCCCTCTCTTTCTTTTGCTCTTTCTGCTCTTCTTCCCATTCTTCATTTCCCCCCTATGCCCTTTTTTATATTATTATTATACTTCCTCATGCACCACTACCGTTTACCAAAATCTCGTCTCCGATGTAATAGCTAATGCATAACTATCTGCTTTGTACATCACTCTTGTACGCTTTATCATTAGCAATGTCTATGGTGAGATTGTTCTGGTGATGATGATGATAATAATGGTTTTATTCTCTGTTTAGATACTGTGTATGTTAAAGGACCCCTTACAGCCGTGTTAAGTACCAATACGCAATAAACACTCCCAACATGGCTTTTATTTGTGGACTCGCCGTACCCGTAAATTGTCCTGAGTAACCATTTAATCAGTTATTTTAAGGTCTACGATTTATTTTCAATAAGGTCGATTAGAACTTTAAATCTATAATGTTTGCTTTCCGTAATACATGTCTGTGTTGAACTTTCCTTAAGGTGAACCCCGAAACAAGGGGAGTTAGGTTCAGTTTTCCAGACATGTAACACGGGAAACTGAACCTAAGAGAATGAATCAGTTGAAATTATCCAAGAGAATATCTGAGTAATATGTATTGTTATCTTTTTTCTCTCTTTTCTTTTGGCACGATTCGTCTAACAAAAATGCTTTAGCAGTTCTGATATGTAGTCATATGGAGAATTCTGAATTAATATGGTTTTGCTTCATTAAGAAAATGTTTGTTAGGGAGGTACATACAGCGTCGATCCAGTGCCGGGAAAGAGTGAGATTGAGGAGGAGAAAAAATTTAGGATACCAACAGAGAACATTTCCTGAAGCAATCCTGTCAGATTTCGTGATATTATAGACGAATGACGGAGCTTTTGTACATTTTCCTTTCCTCTTTTTTTAAGAGAGGAGTCGAATGAGCTATCAGTATTGTTTAAAAGGTTTGGAACATATCTGTGGACGCAATGGCAGAATCACACAGAGAGAATTAGAAGGCGGGTGTGACAGAGAGGTGTGTTTGTGACAGATCTGTGACGAGGTGGTGGTTCCAGGGCAGCCGTGGATAGGCAGCAGCGACAGGACGGCTGTGACGAAGTGCGTGTAGGCTGAGATGGCCTGGGTGACGCCCGGAGCATTTTATGGCTCCATTAGATCTGCCAGCGCCGCCCTGGTCCCCATGCTCACGCTCACACACACTCACACACACACACACACACATATACACACTCGATCGTACAAGTATAAATACCTACATAAATACGCAGACTTACATGCAAAGAGGAACAACATTCGTGTACTCATGTGAATTCTAAATGACCATTTATAACATTCTGCTCAGTGTTGGTAAATATTATACGAAACATTATGTCTTCTGTTAGTTAAAATTTAGCTTTGTTATCATGCAATTTCGTATCGCTCTGGTGAATCCTGACTCGATGATTATAGAGGTTAATTAACAATTTCAAATAACATTACAGGATTTTCAAGTCTTGCCTGTTACCCTGAAGCATTTAGACCCTTCACGCATGAATGTAGCGTTGCATTTTTGTTGTTGTTGGTAATTATGCAAACTATGCAGACAGAATTTTTATTTTTATTTATACGAAAGACCATGATGTATGATAAGGTTAGTTCTCTTCCTATGTAAGTATGGTCATATTTGTATTTTGATTATTTCACTGTTTTTCTCTTTTGATTTTATCTCTTTGTGCAGTGAGCTGTTGTTAGGGAGCAGAACACAATGCCATAGTAACCGTGAGCGTGCGTGCATGGGCGTGAGGAAAAGCGGGCGTATGGGAGCGCGTGTCCCTATAGACATTCGTCACAGGAAGTGCTAACAGAGGCTATCAGAGTTGTCCAACACGCAATCAAACAGTTAAAAAAGGGCACAATATCCATAATTCCGTAATTTGATTTGCGTTTTACGATCTATTAGCAAGATATGACATAACAAGACCGGCCAGGAAGATCTCAGAAATGGCTT
>NC_061822.1:7385927-7390927 GCF_019202785.1 Penaeus chinensis
GCAATATCTTCACGATCACGGAACAGTTATATGTCAAACGGTGACTGGAAACATGAAACTGAGATTGACTTTGAGGGAATTGGAAGTAACAGATAGATAAATAATTAGACAGACGAATAAAGATAAGAGAAGAGAGAGAGAGAGAGAGAAAGAGAGAGAGGGAGAGAGAGGGAGAGGGAGAGGGAGAGAGAGAGAGAGAGAGGGAGGGAGAGAGAGAGAGAGAGAGAGAGAGAGAGAGAGAGAGAGAGAGAGAGAGAGAGAGAGAGAGAGAGAGAGAGAGAGAGGGAGAGAGAGAGAGAGAGAGAGAGAGAGAGAGAGAGAGAGAGAGAGAGAGAGAGAGAGAGAGAGAGAGAGGGAGAGAAAGAGAGAGAGAGAGAGAGAGGGAGGGAGGGAGAATACAATAAGGAAATTGTTTCATTCTACGGGCAATCAGGACGAAGTGAATTCCGTCCGCGGCCACAGGCATCTTTCACATTTTTCCTCGTTTTCCTAAAAACTGATCATAGCAACAGCCCATAAATGATATCTATACTCAAAGGCTACGTATAAATTCAAGTAAATTCTTAAAAAAGCGAGACATAACCAGTCTAATTCCAATAATGGATTGTTTGATCGTTCACTCAGTCAAAATAACCGTCTGGTCAAGGCTTCACTCCCCGTAATAACGAAGCTTTTACAATCATGAAACCTCATGATTCATGAAGCATTGGAGGTTGAAGAAACACGTGAGATGATAGCTAGTTAGAGTCAAGATGTTTGTGGCAATATTTCTTTTTGTTCTCGTTTTCTCCCTTTTCTTCTTGTTCTTGTTTTCTCCTTTTTCTTTTTGTTCTCGTTTTCTTCTTTTTCTTTTTGTTCTCGTTTTCTCCTTTTTCTTTTTGTTCTCGTTTTCTCTTTTTTCTTTTTGTTCTCGTTTTCTCCCTTTTCTTCTTGTTCTCGTTTTCTCCTTTTTCTTTTTGTTCTCGTTTTCTCCTTTTTCTTTTTGTTCTCGTTTTCTCCCTTTTCTTCTTGTTCTCGTTTTCTCCTTTTTCTTTTTGTTCTCGTTTTCTCCCTTTTCTTTTTGTTCTCGTTTTCTCCTTTTTCTTCTTGTTCTTGTTTTCTCCTTTTTCTTTTTGTTCTTGTTTTCTCCTTTTTCTTTTTGTTCTCGTTTTCTCCTTTTTCTTCTTGTTCTCGTTTTCTCCTTTTTCTTTTTGTTCTTGTTTTCTCCTTTTTCTTCTTGTTCTCGTTTTCTCCTTTTTCTTCTTGTTCTTGTTTTCTCCTTTTTCTTCTTGTTCTCGTTTTCTCCTTTTTCTTTTTGTTCTTGTTTTCTCCTTTTTCTTCTTGTTCTCGTTTTCTCCTTTTTCTTCTTGTTCTTGTTTTCTCCTTTTTCTTCTTGTTCTTGTTTTCTCATTTTTCTTCTTGTTCTTGTTTTCTCCTTTTTCTTCTTGTTCTTGTTTTCTCCTTTTTCTTTTTGTTCTCGTTTTCTCCTTTTTCTTCTTGTTCTTGTTTTCTCCTTTTTCTTCTTGTTCTCGTTTTCTCCTTTTTCTTCTTGTTCTCGTTTTCTCCCTTTTCTTCTTGTTCTCGTTTTCTCCTTTTTCTTTTTGTTCTCGTTTTCTCCCTTTTCTTTTTGTTCTCGTTTTCTCCTTTTTCTTCTTGTTCTCGTTTTCTCCTTTTTTTTCTTGTTCTCGTTTTCTCCTTTTTTTTCTTGTTCTCGTTTTCTCCTTTTTCTTTTTGTTCTCGTTTTCTCCTTTTTCTTTTTGTTCTCGTTTTCTCCTTTTTCTTTTTGTTCTCGTTTTCTCCTTTTTCTTTTTGTTCTCGTTTTCTCCTTTTTCTTCTTGTTCTCGTTTTCTCCTTTTTCTTTTTGTTCTCGTTTTCTCCTTTTTCTTTTTGTTCTCGTTTTCTCCTTTTTCTTCTTGTTCTCGTTTTCTCCCTTTTCTTTTTGTTCTCGTTTTCTCCTTTTTCTTCTTGTTCTCGTTTTCTCCTTTTTCTTCTTGTTCTCGTTTTCTCCTTTTTCTTCTTGTTCTCGTTTTCTCCCTTTTCTTCTTGTTCTCGTTTTCTCCTTTTTCTTCTTGTTCTCGTTTTCTCCTTTTTCTTCTTGTTCTCGTTTTCTCTTTTTTCTTCTTGTTCTCGTTTTCTCCCTTTTCTTCTTGTTCTCGTTTTCTCCTTTTTCTTCTTGTTCTCGTTTTCTCCTTTTTCTTCTTGTTCTCGTTTTCTCCTTTTTCTTTTTGTTCTCGTTTTCTCCTTTTTCTTTTTGTTCTCGTTTTCTTCTTTTTCTTTTTGTTCTCGTTTTCTCCTTTTTCTTCTTGTTCTCGTTTTCTCCTTTTTCTTCTTGTTCTTGTTTTCTCCTTTTTCTTCTTGTTCTCGTTTTCTCCCTTTTCTTTTTGTTCTCGTTTTCGTCTTTTCTTTTTGTTCTCGTTTTCTCCTTTTTCTTTTTGTTCTCGTTTTCTCCTTTTTCTTCTTGTTCTCGTTTTCTCCTTTTTCTTCTTGTTCTCGTTTTCTCCTTTTTCTTCTTGTTCTTGTTTTTGTCTTCTTCTTGTTCTTCTTTTCCTCTTGTTCTTGTTCTCCTTTCGTAAGAGAAGGGAGTCGACATAATGAGCAGGTTTTATGTGCACATGCCCATTTCTTCTGCGTTTCTTTGCATCGTTATGTGGATTTATTCTCTTTGTCGGTGACCTTTTGTATAAATGGTGGTATCCACGGTGCGGACAAAGCGATCAAATCCCTTATTTCTGCATCAAGTGCGCGTATAATGATAATGATCTCACACGTTCGAGGCTTCATCGTTCCCCTGTCGGTTTTGACAACGAAGAACCGCCAATAAGACAGACTGGAGCCATGCTATCTCTTTCCTTTTGCTTCATCTTCCATTCTTTATTATCTTTATTATGTTCAGGTACCTTGTCTTATCCTTCTTAAGTCCCTTTCTTTTTAGTTTAAACTAAATAGAATGTTTATTTCTTGTGTTTTAATTCAGTACAG
Source organism: Penaeus chinensis (assembly GCF_019202785.1). Classification (NCBI taxonomy): domain Eukaryota; kingdom Metazoa; phylum Arthropoda; class Malacostraca; order Decapoda; family Penaeidae; genus Penaeus; species Penaeus chinensis. The sequence goes on from NC_061822.1 coordinate 7,388,886, forward strand.
GGAAATCACTGACTGCCTTTAAGTCTAATATAAAACTTCACGGGATGCATAAACACATACAATGATATATTTATATATTTATATATATATGTATGTATGTGTATACATATATATATAAGTGTGTGTCTGTGTGTGTACATACACACACATATATATTTCTTTATATACATACATATATATATACATATATATACACACATACATAAACACACACACACACACACACACACATATATATACATAAACATATATATGGATATGTATATATATATGTCTGTATATAAAGTTTCGCTATATACATGTTGTCATTATTATTATTCATTACATTACAACTAGTTTATTACAGATAAATCGTGTTGGCAATATATAGCAACATTAAAGAAACTATATACATTGAACATAAGAAACGAAATAATTGCATTGCAATAGACAAGGGTTATTATAAGAAACCGATGGAGCCAGAAATCTTATTTAAAAGTTAAAATCTTCTTTGAAAATATTTTCAAAAAGCATACGTAGGCGATATTAAAAATGATTATGCTTATATTAACATAATGGTAATGGTAATTATACTAATGATAATGATGATAATGATAATAATATAAATAATGACAATGATAATAATAATAGCACTAGTAGTAATAACCTTAATAATAAAGAGAATAAAGACACTAATTATAACGAAAATGATAATATGAATGAATGGTAGTAAAACAGTAATAATAATTATAATAATAATAATAATAACAACAACCATAATACCGATAACAAAAAGTAACAATCATGACAGATTTGTTATCATGATAATAATAACAATGAAAATAATAAAAAGAGTAAAAGAGATGATATGATAAAAATAATAGTAATAATGATAATGATAACAATAATAATAATGGTAATATAGATAAAATAATGATAATAACAATAATAAAAAAGTGATGCACAAAATAATGATAAAGATGTTAATAATAACAATAATAACATAATTGATGATGATAATGATAACTTTGATAATAGTGATAATTATGATAGTAGTAATAATGATAATGATAAAAAATAGTAATAATAGTAATAATGATAAAAACAATAAGATCAATAATGGTAACAATAATAATTGAAAAAAATAATAATGAAAATAAAAGATATTTCTAATATTGATAATAATAATAATAATAATAATAATAATAATAATAATAATATAACAGTAACAATATAAAAATGAGTAATCTTAATATTAATAATGGTAATTATAAAAAATATTAATACTAATAAGGATAATAACAACAATAAAACTGGTAATGATAATAATGACAATAATAATAATTACAATAATTATAATACTAATACCAATAATGATTACTTACGATAACGATAATAACAACAATTATTATAATAATAATAATGATGATAATAATAATCATAATAACAATAACAACAACAATAATAATAGTAGTAATAATGGTAATGATAATGAAGATGATAATAATAATAGTGATAATGATAATAATAATGATAATAATAATAATGATAATAATAATAATAATGATATTAATAATGATAATAATAATAATAATAACAATAATAATAATAATAATATTAGTAATAATAACGATAATAATTATAATAATAATGCTGATGATAATAATAATGATGATGATAATACTGCTGCTGATGATAATAATAATAGTAATAATAATAAAAATAGTAATAATAATAATAAAAATAATGGCAATAGAAGTAATAATAACAAAAATTATGATAATAATCATAACAATAATAATAATAATAATACTCATAATAATTATAACAATAACGATGATGATGATGATGATAATAATAATAATAATAATAATAATAATAATAATAATAATAATAATAATAATGATAATAATAATAATAATAATGATAATAATAATAATAATGATAATAATGAAAATAATAATAATAATAATAACAGTAATAATGATAATAATAATAATAATAATAATAATAATAGTAATAATGACAATAGAAATAATAATGATAACAGTAAAAAAAAATTA
>NC_061822.1:7443427-7448427 GCF_019202785.1 Penaeus chinensis
GTAGAAAATATTCGCGAGACATATTTTCGACACACTGTTTCGAAAGCTGGCGACGTCTTCTCAGTCGGTCAACGGGTAACATCAGGACGCTAATTCAAATGCGTTCTTTACCAGCGCTCTTTAAAAACGCTCACTGCATGCCCTTCCTGAAGCAATCCCGCATTGTAAGAATTGCAAATACATCTGTATATCAAAAAGGCTTTATTTCATCGACGGTGGACTAGGATTCCCCCCATAAAATATCGCTTATATAAGATAAAATAAAAAACAGCGCTGCGATCGCCGAATCTTCTATGGCGATGCGGCGGACGGGCCATCGGTAAGCCAGTCTCGCAGTGCCATTGATAGTCTTCCTTCTCCCTTACATCTCCCGTCATCCTTCTCCCTTTTATTCTAGCTCTCCTCTTCTGTCTTTCCTCCACCTCTTCCTTTCCCCTAGATCTCTTCCCTCTTCCTTCATACCTTCTCCCCAAGCTATCCCTTTCCCTTCTTCCTTCTCCCATCTCCCCTTTCCTTTCCCCCTCCTCCTAGTCTCCTCTCCCCTCTCCCCTTTCCCCAAGCTCTCCTCCCCTTCTTCTTCTCCCCGCCATAACGGGCTCCACTAACTACCCACTACCAGTAAACGCCCGTAACGCCAGACAAATTGCCAGTTAAGTTTGGTCAAGGGAATGAGCTTCTGGGCCTCGCCATCGCGCGGGAAACTAACCGCCCGTTTGTCTATCCGAACCGGCCGCCGCTGCAGGTCGATTGATCGCTTTCCGTCCGACTTATGGACTGGAACCTTATCCTTCTTGCCGGAATTAATTACACCAACTCTCTGATTTCTTAGGAAAGAGAGAGGCCAGCGTTCCGAAACAACAAAATTCCTTTAACCTGAGTTAGGGGAAAACTTATTTTTGTCACAGCTGCCGCGCTGACTTAGCATGCAAGTTGGGCGATTTACCAATGGTTCCGCTGCACAGCCCCCTGAGGTGCTGTTGTTGGGGCGGAGGTCGTGAGGGAAGGTGTGTGTGTGTGTGTGTGTGTGTGTGTGTGTGTGTGTGTGTGTGTGTGTGTGTGTGTGTGTGTGTGTGTGTGTGTGTGTGTGAATAGAGTTAGAAATGAGATAATACATTTTATTATCATAACTATTAATTTCTAATCATTATTATTAATTTCTAATCGCTATCTTATTAGTTCGAAATATGCGTGTGATTATAGATTATTAGCAAAATATACACATGTATTTAAGCGGGAATAAAACTGTTTTTTTTTATTCAACAATAGTTATAATAAATCATTGTCATATTTACGAAATAAACAGTCGTGAAAATAAACATGCCAATTAACTATAATTTACTGTCACGAAGAACTCTTAAAGCCTACAAAAACAGCATATAGAAAAAACGCAGAATCTAAATTTAATGTTTAAAAAGAAAGAACACGGACGGAGCAGAATAACTATTCAAACCCCTTCCGCCGTCCCTCCATACAAATTTCCCCCAAATCGGACAATGATCACGATTATATTGAGCAGATGAGCTGGCGACACAACTACATTTCCCCCCCGCCCTGAGGAGCGAGCACTGGCAAAGTATAAATCAGTGTGTGTCGAGCATTACGTGAATATAAAGTTGTGTGGCGGAGCATTACCCTTGACGAGGCCCTAGGGAGGTTTGCAGGGGAGGGTTAGGTGGTGGGGGAAAAGTGGAGGAGGGTTTTAGGGGGGAAGCTGACAGCGCGAAGAGGCGAGAAGGGAGATTCAGTAACACTAGGGGAAGATTTTTTCCCCCTATTTACAATGTGTTCTTTTTCTGTGCGCGTTACATTGCTGGGCGTTTTGAGTACGTGCGCGGTTAAGCAAAAACAAAAAAGTGATAAAATATATGTTAAATTTTTAGTTTATTTGATTCTTTATTAGGCTTTCAGAAAATATATGAATGGCTTTTAAGTTTCTGTAAAGTACTAGAATATCTCTTTACGCCATGCGTCATAAAATGCAAAGGTTGTGCTGAAAGATTCTTCCTGCAAAAGAAATACATGGTACCCTACTTCACAATCATGTTTGCATATATATATATATATATATATATATATATATATATATATATATATATATATATATATATATATGAAAGTATTTATATAATAAAAAAAAAGAAATATAATTATGTAGGCATGTATTAGTGTGTGTGTGTGTGTGTGTGACTCGAGCAACAAATCCTAATATCAACACTGACGCAATAGATTTCCCGAAAGAATAGAATTTTCCGTAAATCGTCCCGTTCACCGCCTCGAAGCCCCGTCCCCGCCGCTCGCAGCCGCGCTCCCCGCCGCCCGTGGCCCGTCCCCGCCGCCGAAGCCGCCGAAACACCCACTCGACAAAAGCCAGGAAGTGCCTCGCTTTTATCTCGTATAATTGCTGCGTTCGGCTATTAGAATACGAAAAGCATGAGGGCGGCGTCTCTCTTAACTTTGATTCCTGATAACTGATTACGCTTATCAACTTACACGATAAATGTCATGTAGAACAAGGCCAGGGATCAGCTAGGATAGATAAGAGAGACTCAAGCAGGCCTCAGTACAGGGGCTTTAGGTCATAGGCTGGGGAGGCTGTACACTGTGAGATGATCAACGTCGCACAGTTACAAAGTAATGATAGACGATGTATTATTACCATTATTAATATTTAATTATTGTTTTGATTGCGAAGGGGGACTTTGGTAGCATTGCCTGTATATTTAATTGAAAGGAAATTATAGTGCTTTGTTATTTTCTTTATAGTTTTTTTTTATCGCATTTGTGATCCTGGTTGTCGAAACCGATATGAATAGACAGGCTGTAATATTTTGCAAAGTGTTATACGTATTCTTTATCATATTGATACGAAATGTGTTATTATGAAAGTATATAATAAATGGCATATTCCTTTGGCATATTGACTCCATTGGCCTTATTCTTTATATAAAAATTAGTCTGTTTGTACCTTTCCACCAATCTCTCTCTACGTCATCATTGGTTTGTTTTATTTCTCCTCTCACTGTATATCTGTCTATCTCTATCTCCATGTCTATTTATCTTTACCTCATTGTCCACCGATCTGTAACTCAATCTCTATCTATCCATTTCTGCCTCACAGTCTATCTATCTATATCTACCTCATTGGCCATCTATTTGTCTCTGCGTCACTGTTTATCTATCTCTACCTCAAGTATTTCTATCTATCTCTACCTTGATGTCTATCTACCTCAATGTCTATCTACTTACCCCTACCTCAACGTCTATCTATCTATCCTTGCCTCATTATCCATCTCTCTGACTCTACCTCACAGTCTACCTATCCATCTATATCTCACGGCCTACCTATCCATCCCTACTTTACTGTCTACCTACCTATCCCTACCTCACAGTCTATCTATCCATCCCTACCGCACAGTCTACCTACCCATCCCTACCTCACAGTCTATCTATCTATCCCTACCGCACAGTTTACCTACCTATCCCTACCTCACAGTCTATCTATTCATCCCTACCGCACAGTCTACCTACCTATCCCTACCTCACGGTCGACCTACCTATCCCTACCTCACGGTCTATCCATCCATCCCTACACCATTGTCTATCGACCCATCTCTGCATGAAGGCTCATCTATCAAACAAAGCATCACTCACATCCCACTCTCCCCATTCCAGCCTCACACTTTCTCCCCCTGAATGGCGTCTGATCCCTTCCCCTCCTCCGCCCCGCCCCTATTCCCACTGATGATACAATGTGACATTTGTTACCTCATGTAGACAAGGCTATTATCTGCCTCTGTCAACAGGCACTTTGCTCTATTCCCTTCCCTGCCAGTTCGATGTATTAATATTTGAAAGTGTCTTGTTATTTTGGATGATCTCGGAGCTGTTGTTGCTACTGTTGTTGCTACTGTTGTTGTTTTTTGTTGGTCGTATCGTCATTGATATTATTATGATGATGGTGATGGTGATTGGTGATGGTGATGGTGATCGTGATGATGTTGATGGTGGTGGTGATAATAATTATTATTATCAGCATATCAGTCTTTGGGATCTTTAGAATTTCCCTGCTGTAATCACAAGTACGATCGATACGCGGTGGAAACATCATTCGCTAAAGGGCTCTCAGAAGAAATTTTTAAAGGGTTAATTTTTTAAAGAGTTAATATCCTTCGTGTAAATAATGCCGACTGGCCGCGCACTCCCACTCGCACCGTAAACCGACACACCGAAAGCAGACGCGCTTGTCTCAATACCCGGCACGCTTCCCGAACTCAGGTACGTTTAGTACACGAATCCTTCACGAAACTGAATGGAGAAATGAATAGAGAATAAACAATGATCTGGGGCGGCGTGTGGCGAGGGTTGGCGCCCGAGATAAGATGAACGAGCCTCGAGGTCCCCGAGCAATTACTTTGACGCTGGCGGGACGCGGCCGCAGCCAAGACACTTTGGTTATTGGCGTCTGTCCGCCCGGGGTGGGCTGGGACAGGGTGGGCGCTGGGAGGGGGTGGGCTGGGACAGGGTGGGCGCTGGGAGGGGGTGGGCGGGCGGAGTGACCTGGGGGTGGCTGGGTGGGCGCTGAAGGAGGGGAGGGTGGGCGCTCTTCGCTCTTCGTATGTGCTGTGATTAGGGTCATGGCAGAGAAAAACGCTCTTTGGTTATGGGAGAGAGGCTCTCTGATCATGTCCTCAAGTCAAATTTGAGGGGAGAAAGAGAAGGAGAGCGAGAGCAAGAGCGAGAGAGAGAGAGGGGGGTGGCAGAAATAAGGCAGAGACAGGGGGGGGGGGGCAGTGTCACTACCCTACAACAGAGCTGTGTGCTTAAAAATACTGAAACGAAATTAGTCAGGCATATTCCATACCTTCACCTCGGCTGTGTGAAAATCCAATTTGTCCTTTCGTGTTGATTTTACCTTCATTTCCTCCGTTTTTCTCGTCTTCCATTTAACATCTTTTGTAGGTACCTCTTTTCTTCTATCATTTCACCAGACAGTATTTCAT
>NC_061822.1:7463427-7468427 GCF_019202785.1 Penaeus chinensis
ATATATATATATATATATATATTATGTCTATATGTGTATGTATATATATGTATATATATACACACACACACATATATATATATATATATATATATATATATATATATATATATATATATATATATATATATATATGCGTGTGTGTGTGTGTGTGTGTGTGTGTGTGTGTGTGTGTGTATGTGTGTGTGTGTGTGTATGCGCATACATACATACATATATGTGTGTGTGTGTATATATATGTATATATGTGGTTATATATATATATATATATATATATATATATATATATATATATATATATATATAATACGCATTATCGAGAGCCATGCAGAACAAGATATTTTTAGCTGTTTACAAACAGAAATTAACGTTGAATTCAGCTGCGACTGCACTTCCCCGGCACCCCAAGGGGATCTCCGCGAAAACAGCAAGGTCAAACGTGAGGGCTACATAATGGCGAGAGAAAAAGGCAGTGATATATGGCCACACCTCGAGAGATCCGCCGGGTTATCGCTGATCACATAATACATGTTTCTTTAATCTTTAACCTATTAATCAGGCTATTAACAAAAGGAAACATTCTATCTCTAGAGAGGATCTCCTTTTCATGATCGGAATAAATTAGACAGCGCTGCTAGGGCAACATTCAGAGATGGGCGTCTTGCCTCGCGTGGTGGAGCGCCATGTGCATGCGAGAAGAAACGACAGGCCCGCGTAAACGTAAATATTCTTTCTTCTTTCTTTTCTTGTCTCCGTTTCCTCCCTTTCTTATACATCATTCGGCTGATGGAGCCCGGGCGTCTGGCTTCGACAGCTAGCTTTCGAGGCGATCAGATCGACAAGCAGTTAGTAAATGCTAAAGTATTAATGAGATAAAATGTCTAGCCGGCATCTCGGATCGGGTGGTTTTATGGCCCCCGCGCCTGTCATAAAAGCTGCGTCCGATACCGCCAAAGTTGACCAATAGTGAAACACCTGAACCACTTATAACCAATCCACGCCCACCTGCCTCCCATTTAACCAATCAGCGCCCATTATGAAGCCGTTTGACCAATCCGCGCCACGGCCGTTCTCCCGTAGACCAATAAGAGGCGCCCTGCTGAGTCGTCAGTGCCGTAGGCCATCGCATTCTTACCTGGTGTTTTTATGTGAATAGAAGACACATGGCATGAGAATTCTTTTTATCGAGTTCTTCTGCTTGAAACAAATTCCTCCTAACAATTGCCACGTCGGGACTTTGAAACGAACACGCGTAGAATTAATTAACATGGAAGAAATATAGAACATCCTTTGATAAGAGCTTAGCAGATGTAGAATTATTCCTCAGCTGTAGACAGGCCACGACTCCTTTGACGTTTTATGACGACTTCTGAGTAACTAACACTGATGGACTGGTACAACCCACGAGAGCTTCCTTCTGTCACGTTATTTATTACATCGCATAACAAAAAACAGCAGTCATTAAGCTAGTACAAACTATACATATGGGATAAGAAATGGCATTTTTACGACTCTGTGATCATGTTTGACGCTCTAATCGCCACGCAAGGGAATACTAGTAAATTCGCTTTGGAATCTCTATTTCTTGATGAATAAACACGTCCGCTGTCTCTTGTGCCGGCCTAATAGCAGGCTAGTGATCAGTTTACTTCATATTATAGAGAACTGTAACATAAAGCACAAGATTCCACTTCAAAATGGCTAGGTTAATCTCGTAGCGATATAGAATTCTTTCAAGATATTTGATGAATTTGTGATTTGTAATTTTTTCACGACCATTAGATAGAGTATACGTCTATTAATGCACTCTCATTAAGATGAAGTTAGAAATAACCGACTTTACCTATTGTTCATTAGGTCAGTACTGCATCACATATCGTTTAATTAAGCTCATTAATAACATAAAACAGCATCCTGCACCCCCGCGCAATAAAAATGAACAAGTCATAAAAGAAATATAAAAGAAATACAGAAAAAGGCTTCACCCATATATTTGAAACACAGGAGAAAACAGCGATAGCATTCCAGTCCCAGTTTCGAAGCGGTCCCGTTCAAATGTCTTCGGAACAATCATTACCGGAGTTAATACCTAGGTACGAAAATGCGAGGCGTTGAGGCGTGGGAATGTTAAGATAATTTAGAAATGGGTAGTTTTGAGTCATTTAGAGACGGAGAGTGAAGGATGTGAGAAGAGAAAGAGAGAAAGAGAGGCGGAAAGGGAGGAGGGAGAGAGGAGAGAGGCGGGGAGGGGAGGGGGACACCACCTGCGTAACGAACCCAATAATATTATCCTCTTATCAACGTTATCGAAAGCCGACGGCAGCGCTTCCAGACTTTTTTTTTTATATTTTCGGATAACACGAAATTTGAGATCGATATTTCTCCCATTTATATTCGTTTTAAAGAGGCGATGCAGAACAACGAAAATAATAACACTACTCCTCAAGGAACATTTACTGAAATAGTACATTTACCGGTGTATGAACTTATCAAATCACCTGAGTGTAACAGAGATTAGGCAGAGATCGGCCCTTTGGCTTGGCTGACAGCGGTTGTCACCTTCTGAGGATTTGCCTTATCACGGCGGAACCTTTTTGATGTTAACTTTATCAGTCCACACAATATATCGTACTCTCTCACCACCCTACACCACGCTCCCTCTCTCCGTTCTACCTTCTCTTCTGTCAAAAGAGATCACATTCTTTCGTTGCTGCAGGATTGACAGTATGCAACGTCCTCCATCATTCATTCTTACTTTAAATTCCTAAAGTTTATTTATCAGTCACATCTTTTCTCTCAGTTATTTTGACGCCCACTGTCGCCTTTCCCTTACTTTTTCTCAAAGAAAGTAAAAATGATAACAATGATGATGATAATGATATTTTTAATGATAATGACAGCACTGACAATAATATTGAGGAGGAGGATAGTAATATTGATAATGATGATAACGATAATGATAATGATACTAGTTATAAAAATGATGATAATGATGACAACGATAATGATAATAATTATTGTTATAATTATAGTAATAATGATGTTGATAAAACTTATAATAACGATAATAATGATTATAACAAAAACAACAATATTAATGAAAATGATAATAATAATATCAATGATAATAACAGCAACAACAACAATCAAAATAGCAATCAAGATGATATAAAAAAATAAAACAAAATCAGTGCCTGACAGTCAGCCACTGCATGCGTTCCTCTCAGATTCATCAGTCGTGTTATTAATCTTTCTTATCAACCATTATCACTGGATCCACCTTAATCCGTCTCCATCTGTCAGGAGGAAGCTACTCATTCTGTTGTGAGATTTTCAGTCGCAACCCCTCGGCATTCCCTATCTTATCGGCCTTATCGCTCAAAACGAAAAAAAAGAGTTAAAGGCTCGGGGTTTTCCACGTCTGCACCAAGCAATGAGAAGGTTTGGTCGGGGGGGGAGATTTTTATATTTTTTGTTTTCCTTTTTTGAATGACTTCTTTATTTTTATGACGGGATTGTTGGTTATAGCACGTAATTTTTTTTTTTTTTTTTTATCGGTAATCTAATTTCGATAAATGGAATGAAAGTCAAATTACTCTTGTATTTATGTTCAAGATTTTACTATTATGCTCATCTTTATCGTTATTATTGTTGACTAATTGCTACCATTATCATTTTTCTCCTGTGAATCAGTGCAGTATTTTGATATCAAACAGTAATGTTATCTACACATAAACAAAAATGACATATATAATTACGTCATTGTTTTACACTGACACACTAACGAAGAGTAAAAAAATGTGAGATTGGCACTTACTTACACAATCAGTAATATATTCCAGTCATAAGATAAGATTACACGAGTATTATGGTACGTGCATAGCTGAACAGTTCGCTGAACTATGTACACCTACAATATATGCAGAAAGAAGAGGAAGGAATAGTTAGTACACACATAGACATACACAGATACATCATTTAGTCACTTACATATGCAAAAAGAAATACCAATACCGGATAAACGTTCTATAATATTAGCATTAATCTTTAATTAAAATAAAGTTTATTTATCTACATGACCACGACCCAAACTCCACTGAACAATATTCCTTCTTTCAGGCAAGACCCGCACCAAGGACAAGTACCGCGTCGTGTACAGCGATCACCAGCGACTTGAGCTTGAGAAGGAGTTCCATTATTCTCGCTACATCACCATCAGGAGAAAGTCTGAGCTCGCCTCCATGCTGGGGCTCTCCGAGAGACAGGTAGGCGAGTCGTGTGGTTTCTCTCTCTCTCTCTCTCTCTCTCTCTCTCTCTCTCTCTCTCTCTCTCTCTCTCTCTCTCTCTCTCTCTCTCTCTCTCTCTCTCTCTCTCTTTCTCTCTCCCCCTCTCTCTCTCTCGTTCTCTCTCGTTCTCTTAACCTGTTCACTTCTTCCGTGTGTGTTTTTGATGAATAGTTTAGAGTTTTAGGTCAAGATAGTGTGCTTACGTGTCTTATCAGTAACCGTAACAATCAGCAACAGTATCAGTAACAGTAACCCTTTTTAAGCTCATTACCTTACCCGAATCCTCTCCTCCCCGCAGGTCAAGATCTGGTTTCAGAACCGACGAGCCAAGGAGCGGAAGCAGATGAAGAAGCGAGACGAGCTTATGCAGAAGGAGAAGCTGGAGACCGCCCAGTACCACGCGCCCACCGTCACCCCCGTGCCGCCCATGCCCCCCATGCACGCGCACGTCTCCTCCGCCCAGCACCTGCCCACGTCGAAGCCCCTTATGATGGACGTGAAGCCGGTCTTGGGGCTGGACTGACCCGAGTCTGCCTTCTATTGGAGCCAGTGACCTGCATCGGACTTCTGACGGAGACGAGTACCAGAGATCCCTGACAGCGCGATGAGATGGCCTGATCGCTACCAACACCTGACGAAGGCGCGGCGCTGTTGGTTCCGGGTCATTTCGTGTTGCCATTTCGTGTCAAGACATGAAAACTGCCTGGAATTCTT
>NC_061822.1:7478427-7488427 GCF_019202785.1 Penaeus chinensis
TTACACCTGGTTCCTGCGTGAACTATGGCCGAAGCGACAGAAAGCGACAGAGTATGGTAATGTATGACCAGTGAGAATTGGTGGCGTGAATGCGTACTTTCATTTTCTTGATGCAGCGAATGGAAGTATTATGGTGAATGGTGCCCTGCCTCGGTGTAGCATATGGTGTTATGGTGTTGTGATGTGATGTGCATATTGTTGTTCAGTGGTAACACCGTCATATACGGGAAAACTTTCCGTATGTCAACCAAGAGTACAGTAAAATAAGTGTGTGGAGTGGATACCTCGACGAAAACTAAGACACAATTCATCTATGGCAAAAGGTGCGCAAATCTAAAATAAGGGAGATACAGGACAGAGAAGAGAGAAGATCGGGAAAATTTTCCGCGCATGTCACACAAAAAGTACAGTAAAATAAGTGTGTGGAGTGGATACCTTGACGAAAAGTAAGACACTTTTCATCTATGGTGATAGGTTCGGATATCTAAAATAAGGGAGATACAGGACAGAGAAGACAGAAGATGGCCCCTTCATTTTCTAAGTCCCCTGCTATGTTTACCTTGCGAGGATCATAACAAATGTGACGCGTAACTCATTACTGCGATCCATCAAGTAGTCCATGTATTGCTACGCGCTTGTGAGAAGGCTTATTTTGTCATTACTAGCGTCTGTTTTCCCGAATTCATGTATGTAATGCATTATTCTAGTTTTATTATACTTCTTTTACGTCTTTTGGGAGTTATTTACGCTATTCTGAACAATAACCTTGTGCGCATGCGTGTGTTCACCGGGAGATTTGACAGGTCGTCCCGGCGGCCATTCAGTGAAAAACACCGGTGAGAAATGTTTCGTTTTAAGTGCTGCGTCGACTCCGTGTCATTTTTAAAGTCTTTTGGTGGATATACAGGACAAATGGACATTATTCTCAATCAAAGCCTGATATTTGAGCCCAACAAGTGCCCCAAATGCCGAAAAAAGTGATTAGAAACCAAGCAATTCTGACAGACGGAAGCGCAGAAAAGTTCGATCTCTCGCTTTATAAAGGTTTGTGGTTTAACCCTGGGGCTAGGCGTATATACTACTAAGGGGGTCCAGGGGGCGTAGCCCCCTGGCTAGGCGTACATATCACCACGGGGGTCCAGGGGGCGAAGCCCCCTGGCTAGGCGCATTTAATACTACGGGGGTCCAGGGGGCAGAGCCCCCTGGCTAGGGAATATATAGATCGTAGTGTATAAATCCCACAGGGTTAGGTTAGGTTGGTTTATTGGTTAGGACGCATTATACGATTACCACAGGGGATCTGGATTATATGAAATCCCGTAGATTTTTTGCTTTGGTTCCCGTAGAGTTTTTCGAAAATTGGCGCGTCGGTCCGTAGACTTTCAAATGTGGCGGCAATGTCCGTAGAGTTTCATTTGCCGATTTTAAGCGTTTTTTGTGCTTGTTTTGCACATTTCTGTTCTCTATTTTGCTTATTTAAGCCTGTTTTACCCCGTAATTTCCCTGATCTACTTCATGCCCTCCCCTGCTATCGGGACTTATCAAATCACATCAAGATTGTCGGCTGGAGAATCCGACGGAGATTATCATCAGATTCGTTCTCATCACACGAGGACAAATCTGATGATATAAATATTGTAAGGGAAGACCCGATTGTCATATTCGGAAAATTAACCCAAAATGGACATTGCCATCTTGTAGAGCGTAAAAAATAGAGTAGGAATCAATATAACTAAATCTGCAGCGGCCTCATATTTACCGGTAAATTACAAAAATAGGCTCTGCTTGGCACCGCAACAAGGCCACAACACTCTCGCACAGGCAGTGTCCATAATGTCTCGTTTTCTATAGCTCAATATTATACATTTTCTATACGCCCATTCTCTGTAACGATCGCGTTTTCTGTTGGCCATGACACTCGCGTTTTCTGTTGGCCATGACACTCGCGTTTTCTGTTGGCCATGACACTCGCGTTTTCTGTTGGCCATGACACTCGCGTTTTCTGTTGGCCATGACACTCGCGTTTTCTGTTGGCCATGACACTCGCGTTTTCTGTTGGCCATGACACTCGCGTTTTCTGTTGGCCATGACACTCGCGTTTTCTGTTGGCCATGACACTCGCGTTTTCTGTTGGCCATGACACTCGCGTTTTCTGTTGGCCATGACACTCGCGTTTTCTGTTGGCCATGACACTCGCGTTTTCTGTTGGCCATGACACTCGCGTTTTCTGTTGGCCATGACACTCGCGTTTTCTGTTGGCCATGACACTCGCGTTTTCTGTTGGCCATGACACTCGCGTTTTCTGTTGGCCATGACACTCGCGTTTTCTGTTGGCCATGACACTCGCGTTTTCTGTTGGCCATGACACTCGCGTTTTCTGTTGGCCATGACACTCGCGTTTTCTGTTGGCCATGACACTCGCGTTTTCTGTTGGCCATGACACTCGCGTTTTCTGTTGGCCATGACACTCGCGTTTTCTGTTGGCCATGACACTCGCGTTTTCTGTTGAAACAACATTTACATACATTCCGATTACTGAATTATTTTTATTTATCTATTATTTGGTTCGTCATTAACTTTCCTTTCGTGTTTGTACAAATATATATCATCGTTGCTTTCCACTAATTATTTTTTGGCGTATTTTCATTATCATTTCGAATATTCTGTGTTAACTATTTAATGACAGTACCTTAATTGACCCCCCCCCCCCCCAACTAGGAACAATGCACACTGTCATTCACTTCCTCACTTTCCTTTAAGAGCTTGCCATGGCGGGTGCATCAAACTTTTGTAGTCAGTGTGACATGGGGTACGTTAAAATGTATATTTAAGTACTTATTATTTGTATTATATTGCATATATCATCATACATATTGAACATGTTCATTATATATATTTTTTTTATGCTAGGTACGGCCAATTTTGGCAAAACTACGGCGGCCACGCCGACCTCTTGCTTGATATTTGCCGATCTCATAAATTAATTAAAGATAGCATTAACTGTCAAAAATGCGACAACCCCTGTCGTCTAGACAACAACATTTATTCTTTTCGGTGCGACAAGTCTAGGAAAGTAAATAATAGAACAGTTAGATGCAATTTCAAAAAATCACTTTTTAAGAATACCTGGTTTGATAACAGTAAGCTCGATTTAGAAACTAATTAAACATTTGTGAATTTGTATGTAAGAGAGACCTTTTCTTACGAATCTGCACGGAGCGATTTTCAGTTTCCAAACAAGACTATTTGTGATTGGGCAAGCTTCTGTCGGGAGGTTTTAATATCTTGGTGTTTAAATAATGAGTCAGACCAGATAGGAGGGCCAGGGGAAATTGTAGAAATTGATGAGAGTAAATTTGGTAAAAGGAAATATAACTTTGGTCGACTCATTGAAGGTCAGTGGGTTTTTGGAGGAGTATGCCGCAAAAGTAGGAAATTTTTTTTCGTACCTGTACAGACGCGTGACTCTCCTACTTTGCTTAAAGTAATTAAGGAGCGTATCCACCCAGGGACAACGGTCATTAGTGATTGTTGGAAGCCATATAACTGCTTAGAAAAAGAGGGCTATCAACATTTAACTGTGAACCATTCATATCATTTTGTTGACCCTGACACTAAAGCGCACACAAATGCAATTGAGCAGAAATGGAGGGAGGCCAAAGCCAAAGTGCCACGCTTCGGCAGGAGGAAGTACCACTTCATCGGGTATCTGGAGAGGGCTATTTTCATGATGGCATACCCTGAACAAAATAAAAGGTTTCACCAGTTCCTCCTCGCCGCAGCTCACCTGTACCCCCCACACTGACGGTATGTCGCTAATATTTTTTTATAACGAAGTTGATGTCTCTCTGCACGAAGTGCTAAAGAGGGAAAAAATACAGTGCGAAAATATTTGCGAACATTACATTCATGGTTATAGTACAAATAAAGAAAACATATATATTTTTCATCAATGGAAACATGTGCGCTCATCAAAAATAAGGCAGTTACAGGACAGGGAAAATACAAGGTCAAGCCAGCATTTTTTAAGTGTACATCGTCTTTACCTCGCAAGGAAAAAACAAAATGGGACGCGTAACTCATTATTGCGATGTATCAAGTAGGCCATGTATTACTACGCGCTTGTGAAAACTATTATTTGGTAATTAACAGTGTTTCTTTTTCCGTACTCATGTATTTAATTATTTATTTTATTATTATTATACTTCCTTTACGTGCTTTGGTAATTATTTACACTATTTTGGACAATAACCATGTGCGCATGCGCTTTTTTCCACCGGGAGATTTGACACTTCGTCAGTCGCCATTAGTTCCGAAACACCGGTGAGAAGTGTCACAATTTAAGAGTGTTGCGTCGATTCCGGGTCATTTTTAAAGCCGTATAGTGGATGTATAGAACAAAGAGATATTTGTATCTATCTCACCCTGATATTTGAGCCCAACAAGTGCCCCAAATGTCGAAAAAAGTGATTACAAAGGAACTCGGACTATAGACAGAAGCGAAGAAAAGTTCGATCTTTCGCTATATAAAGGTATGTGGTTTTACCCTGGGCGGTTCCGAGGGCAAAGCACCTTGGCTAGTGAATATATAGATCGTATTTTCTTAGGCTAGGTGCATATAGTACTACGGGGGTCCAGGGGGCAGCGCCCCCTGGCTAGGCGCATATAATTAGGCTAGGCTAGGCTAGGCTAGGTTAGGCTAGGTTAGGTTAGGTTTGTATATTACTAGGGGCATATAATACCACGGGGGTCCAGGTTAGGGTTAGGTTGGTTTATTGGTTACGACGCATTGTACGATTACCACAGGGGATCTGGATAATGTGAAATCCCGTAGATTTTTACCGAGCATTGGGTTTTATTCCCGTAGTTTTTTTTCGAAAGTTGGCGCGTCAATCCGTAGACTCTCAAAGATGGCGGGGGGCGTCCGTAGAGTTTCACTGGCCGATTTCCTTCGTTTTTTGTGCTTTTCGGGACAGAAATTTGGCTCGGGTTTTCGAAAAAACGACTTTCTAACATTTCAGAAATCACTTTCTTCGATTTCTGCAGGTTCCTATTGACATCCAGTGCCATCTATTATCCCCCCCCCTTCAACCCCCGGTTCCCCACGCATCCCCCAAGATCGTTGGGTAGAGGAAAAAAACAAAAAATCTGATTTTGGAACATAGTCTCTGAGAGGAAGCGTCGCTCTCGGTAACATTTACCTCACGGGTTCCAGGGGGCGTAGCCCTCTGGCTAGGCGTATATACTACCAAGTGGGTCCAGGGTGCATATGTGCCCTGGCTAGGCGCATTTAATACCACGGGGGTCCAGAGCCCCCTGGCTAGGGAATATATAGATCGTAGTGTATAAATCCCACAGGGTTAGGTTAGGTTGGTTTATTGGTTAGGGCGCATTGTACGATTACTACAGGGGATCTGGATTATGTGAAATCCCGTAGATTTTTGCCGAACGATGCGTTTGATTGCCGTAGTTTTTTTCCTTCGGAAGTTGGCGCGTCGGTCCGTAGACTTTCAAATATGACGGCGACATTCGTAGTTTCATTAGCCGATTTTAAGCGTTTTTTGTGCTTGTTTTACACATTTCTGTTCTGTATTTTTCTTATTTCAGCCTGTTTTACCCCATAACTTCCCTGATCTACTTCATGCCCTCTCCTGCTATCGGGATTTATCAAATAACATCTAGATTGTCGGCTGGAGAATGCGACGGAGATTATCATTAGATTCGTTCTCATCACACGAGAAGAATTCTGATATGAATATTGTCAGGGAAGACCCGATTGTCATTTTTGGAAAATTAACCCTTGACTATTATCAGCAGGTCAAAATGCCCGTATTCCAAGGTGTGAGAGATTATCCTCATTAGGAAGACTTTCAAGGCTGGCTTTCCTGAGAGGTTGCAGCGCCAGCTTTCTTTGCACACGTTCTCCTCAGCACGAGCCATGGCTGAGCGGGTGCAGTGTGCCTGGACTGACTGGGCAGGCCTGCGTATGTCTTCCCCTCGAAACTCATGTTAGCGGTCAGGCATCTCAGTCAGTGGTTTCACCATCGTCTACCTTTGCCTACCCACCTACTGCACGCTCCTTACCTGTTAAATGTATTCCTGGTTTCGAGTTTTACTCTGATAATCCTTTTTCTGTTCAGGCTACTCAGGCAACGCAAACAGGTTCTCCAGGAAATTCCCATACTTTTGATAATGAAAGGGGCAAGCCGAGTTCTCCTCGGCCAAAGAAATTTCGGGCAGTGCGCCCTAAGAAGTGGTGTACTTATCATAGGTTAGCAGTCATAATACATCAGAGTGTATGAGGGGTCAGGGTTTGTGTTATGTCTGTGGTGAACAGGGGCATTTCGCGGCGGCATGTCCCTTTCCGTCGCGCCGGCAGGCCACATCACTTCCTACCAGCAGAAAAAACCTTTCGCCATATGACCCCACAAGACGTATTTCCCAAAGGGAGGCCAACAATCCAGGTTCGAGTCAATAATGAAGTCCTGACAGCATTTGTTGATAGTTAGCGAAGTCACTATTCTCAAAGCTTCAATTGCATCTAATCTGCCTAACACAAAGATATTGCATAGTAGCAAGACCCTTCAAGGTGTTGCTGGGGCTGCAATGTCAGTATTGTGGGAAATGGATGTAGGTTTTACTATTGGTAAATCAAAACTTTTGCATCGTGTTTGTGTTTCTGATAAAATTAATTTTCCAGGAGATATGCTTATGGGGATGGATTTCCTATGCCGGCTAGACATAGAGATTAGTTACCAGTAACACATCTTCCAAGGCTTTTGTGTTGCTAGGTGGAGTCAATTTCTCAATCAAGTATTCTGGGGAAAAAAAGTTTGGGCTGTGTGTCTGAACTAAAAAAGGAAAAGCAACCCACTCTCTCCACATAGTTCCAATTCTTGTGGTTCATATTGAGCTGATTGGGCCTCAGTCCAGACAATTTGTTAGTGCGGCCGTTGCTAGGGGCCTCCCAGTGTCTAAAGCAATTTTTGTGGAGGGAACAAACCCAAAGTTCATTGTCCCTCGCACCATATCTACTGTACAGGGCAGAAGAACGTCAGTTTGAGTAGTAAATCCAGATACAAAACCAAGTAAACTGACACAGGGTACTTGTATAGGTTTTGCAGAGCAAGCAGTAGTAGACCAATTGGTGGATGCCAATGCAAATGGCAGTGTGACAGGAAACGAACCCACGGTGCAGGAGAATAGTCTCTCATCCCTCCTCGACTGGGCATGCAGGAAAAGATTTCAGCCCAGTGGCCGCCGGGATTTCACAACCCCAGTTCATTGATGCCACTACACAGGTACTCTCTCTGAATTAAAAAGACACTGACAAACTAGCTCCTAAGTCTTGCAAAGTATGGCCAGTGGATGATGAACAATTAGTTGTCCCTCAGATACTTCAGATGATATTGAACTCTGTAATTTTAGTTTTGATAGCCTTGATGACTTTTATGCATTGCAGGACTTTGGTTATTCAGACAGAGTATTTTGTTTTTTCCGGCTGAGTGGATCATCTGCCTGTTCCGGTGATTCTGTTTTCCCTCCAGATAAGGCAGAAGTAAACGTAGCAGATGGGGATTTTGTAAGTGAGCAGCTAGATTTGGGTCATTTAGATGTGCACCAAGATGAACTTTTTAAAGTTTTGCGAAAGTTTCCTCGACTCTTTTCTGGGGACAAAGCCACTATTGGTAAGGTGCCTGGTATACAGCATCACATTGTAACAACTACAGACCATCCTGTGTGTTAGGCAGTGGCGTCTTCCTCGGGCAACTAAGGAGCTGATACGCTCAGTGTGTGACAATGCTGAAACAAGGGGTGATTGAGCCTTACGCGTCACCCTGGCTCTCTCCGGTAGTCCTAGTGAGGAAAAAGGACGGGTCAGTTCGCTTGAATCATGTCACTGCTGCTGATAGTTATCCCTTGCCTCGAATCGATGAGGTCATAGACGGCTTGACCGGCAAGGTTTGGTATACCGTATTGGGCAGTAGAGCAGTGTACTGGGCAATAGAGGTAGCTCAGAAAGATAGGCCAAAAAGGCTTTACTGACGGAGCATGCCTCTTCCAGTTTCAACGAATGCCTTTTGGGTTATCCACGGCCCCAGCTACGTTCCAGAGGACAATGAATGTCGTGCTGTCGAGTGTGCTTGGGAGACGCACACTAGCATATCTGGACGATGTAGTTGTGGCTAGTAAGACATTTGAAAGCCATCTAAGTAATCTTACTGAAACACTAGGGCTGCTGGATGAGGCTGGTATGAAATTTTACCTTGTTAAGTAAAACACCAGATAGAATTCCTTGGTTTTGTGGTAAGCCCTGATGGAGTATTACCTAATCCTGATAAGGTTCAGGCCATAAAGGATATAAAACGTCCCAGATCTGTACGTGAAGTTCGCCGCTTCCTTGGGGGCATGTCGGTTCTTTCCGCGACATGTTCAGGGTTCTGCCAATGTTGCTCATCCATTAACGCAGCTTACAAAGAAAGGGGTGTCATTTACATGGTCACCAGAAGCAGAAAGTCTTTCAAGACCTTAAAGCCGCCCTGGTGTCGGCACCAGTTTTGCGTCTGCCTGATTTTGAGCGACATTTTGAAATTCATACAGATGCATCTGCACAAGATCTCGGTGCAGTTATAATTCAGCACAGTGATAATGGAGAACCGCAGGCAGTTTCATATTGGTCGAGGACATTGAAAGCTGCAGTCTCTCATTACCCTGCCATAGACCTTGAGACCTTTTACCATATACACTTACCATCGCCCTCTCACCTGTGTATTCTCCGCAAAACAAAATCCCCTCGTATGAGCAGGTTTCCCCATGAACTAAGTTTTGATTTCAAACTTGTATATAAACCTGGCCCAGCAAATTATGTCCCTGACCTGTTGTCGAGGCCTTTCACAGACTCTTTGCCATGCTCACCAGATGAGGCACTTGCTGTTGATGAGGATCATGTCAGAATAAACCCAGACACTCCCATCAACCTTGCCACCCTTGCCTCTACAGTATTGTGTGAGCATCAGTTGAAAAAGGACCTCTGGAAGGAGATCATAGAATTCTTAGAGGGCAAGAAACTTCCTCGAACTTCCTTCCCTTCAAGAATTTGAACTTGATGACGGTGTTTTGTATCACCTGAAATCCTTTCCTGACCGTACTATCAGGCAGGTTT
Organism: Penaeus chinensis; assembly: GCF_019202785.1. Classification (NCBI taxonomy): domain Eukaryota; kingdom Metazoa; phylum Arthropoda; class Malacostraca; order Decapoda; family Penaeidae; genus Penaeus; species Penaeus chinensis. The sequence continues at coordinate 7,487,591 of NC_061822.1, forward strand.
GCGTTCCTCGTTCGCTGCAGGCACAAGCCTTACATCTTGCTCATGACCATCCTACTGCAGCTCACCCTGGTGCTCTATGCACATACCATAATTTGCAAAATACCTACTTCTTTACAAACATGTTCCGGCTATGCAAATGGTATGCAGCCCTGTACAGTTTGCCAGCACAGGAAAGGTTCACGTGAGCGTGCCAAGATGCAGTGTCAGCCTCCACCTGATGGCCCATTGGAGCTTGTCCGCATATCTCATGGATCTCCGAGCTTCTGAGGGTGGCTATCGTTATGTTCTGTCAATAGTGGACCACCACTCCAGGTTCTTACATCTTGTACCACTTAGGAATAAGACCGCAGAAACGGTTCTTCGTGGATTTTATGATCATTTTATCACCCTTATTGGACCACCTCGACAGAAATTGACAGACAATGGGGGCGAGTTTGCTAATGAGCAGTGGCAGGAAGTATGCAGACAGCTAGCGAAACGATGTGTATTCACCATTGCTTATCCTAGTTCAAATGGTTTAGTTGAACGGACAAACAGGGTCGTGAAGGATGCTCTTGCTATGCTTGTGGCTGATAAACCAGGGATGTGGCCTCTATATCTGACCTCTGTAAGGCCAGCCATAAATTCAGCCATACATAGCTCAGTGGGGGACCAACTCCTTTACCTCCTTACTGGGAAGATGGCCTTATTTCCCATGGGACTAACTAACCAAGTAACAACTGATCCTACCCTTAGGGTACAACAGCTAGCTAAGGCCAGGCAGCTTGCTATTGCTGCCTCTCTCCGTTCCCGAGAGGCTAATGTACGGGCACATAACCAGAAAGTTCGCTCAACCTG
>NC_061822.1:7495927-7513427 GCF_019202785.1 Penaeus chinensis
GAAGAGAGGTAGAGGCAGAGGAACAGACAAGAGTGGAGAGGATCAGTGAAGTATGGAGATGGAGAGTTTTGCGGTCTGAACCCCAGGGTATATGTGAGAGTCTGTAGGAGTCGGAGGTGGCGGCGAGTTTTCTCTTTAATGTAGAGGATGTGGTCTCGGCAGGAAAGTTTAGTGTCTAGTGGAGAGGGAGATCATATAAAGAGAATAGAGGTTGAGGACCTATACGTAATCAAGAAAAAAAGGGAGAAGAATGGAAAAGCGGAAGCCATGGTCAGTGGTCCAGGAAGAGATTAAAGATATTGCAGACTGGATTAGTAGACGGAGAGTAGGTACATATAGGATGGATCGGATACCTGGTGGTAATGCCGATATTAAGCCATTTATAGATGTGAACGCAAGATGGAGAGAGAGGGAGAGTAGAGAGAGAAGTAAAAGTATGCCAGTCTGCTCAATCGAAGCACCAGCGAGGAGGGTTGGGAAGCGGGACATAGGGAGGAGAAGAGAATAGGGAAGTGATCACTATATAGAAGGTGATCCAGAACTGACCATTGAAAGTCGAGATGAAGGGAAGGAGAGCAAAGGGAAAGGTCAAGGCATGAAAAGGTTTGAGTGCGCATGTCGAAGTGGGTAGGCCATCTGAGTTGAGAAGGATAAGGCCAGTGTTAGAAAGAAACCATTCTAGGGAACAGCCTTGGGAAGTAGTGGTAGAGTCACTCTAAAGAGTGTAGTGTCAGTTAAAATTACCGACTATAAGGAATGGTGGTTGAAGATGAAAAAGTAAAGTTTCGAAGGCATTAAAGTCAATGTGAAGAGAAGGAGAAAAGTAAAGACAACTATGATCCAACGGAGAAGAAAGATGCGTATAATTGTGCAAGGAACAGTGGTTTGGAAGGAAGGTATAGTGCATGGTGTTTTTTGATGGATGGGTATAAATGACATAGAGTGAAGGGATGAAATAAAAGGATAATCTGGAATCAGTACTGAAAGATGTGAGAAGGAGGATGGATGTCGGCAGTCACTTCGAATGTAGCCGGAATGGGGTTAGAGAAGTTGGAAGATGGATGAGAGAGAGGAACTTTTATGTCCTTGAGAACATTAGAAGTTTCTACTTGCCTCAATATAGGGAGAATAGGGAGAGACACAGGGAGTTGTGGATATTGGAGTATCGGAATTAGATTGTAAAAAAGATATGACTAGGAGATAGAGGAAGTTGAGGAGTAGGGGAAGTAGTAATGATGATGATGATGTAGAGACTACTTGGGTAGAGGGGATAGGAGTGGAGTGGAGGATGTCATTGGAGTAGGGAGTGATTCAGAAACCTCGTCGGCGTTCTTCCTGTCTGGCCTTTCGTAGAGTTCAAGTTTGCATCTGAGAACTGCTACCTCAGACAGCCACCACAATTAGCACGTATACATGATTGGGCAGAACAGTTTGAATGGCCATGACCAGGTTGAACACAAAGAGGGCAGCGGGCTGTGGAGCGACAGTGCTTTGCAGGGTGGCCAAAACGCCAACATTTCTGACATTGACGGGGCGGGGGTTGATATGGTCTGACAGCGCAAGATTTCCCTCCTATATAGACCGTATGGGGAAGGTGGTGTCTACGAAAGATAATCTTTTCAATATTGATGTGGGACTCACAGTGGCTTCTGGAGGAAATAGTGTAGCACTCATATTGCATCGTTGTCAGCGAGGCAATCAAGTAGTTCGTCTTCACAGTCTGACCAATCCTTGTCGTAGACAGGGCAATCAGCCGGGGTAATGGAAACAGTTCAGTACATGTATTAAGTAATTAGAAAGTGGGACATATGAAGTAGGACAAAGGAGGACTGGAAAGTGGTTACTATAGGGAAAGTGGTCTAGAATTGACCAATGGAAGTCTAAATGGAGAGAAGGGGAACATAGAGAGAGGTCAAGGCATGAAAACGATTGTGTGTGCATGTCAGCAATCTAAATTAAGAAAAATAAGGTAATTTGTGGAGAGGAAGCGTTCTAGGGATCGGCCACGTTAGGTAGTGGTGGAATCACTCCATAAGAGTGTGGCGGCACTTAAAATCACCAACCATGAAGAAAGGTAGCTGGAGTTAGGAAATTAAGAGTTTCAAAGGCAACAACGTCATTGTGGTGAAAAGGGGAGAAGTGGACTGAAATAACTTATCTAGTGGCGAAGAAAGATGCGAATAACTGTGCAAGGGGCAGTGGTTTGAAAGGGAGGTATAACATATGGTGTTATAACGAGACATAAAGGGAGTGTGAGTAAGAGACAAAATGGTAATTGGGAATTGGCATAGTAGGATGTGTAAGAAGTCTCTTGGAGGCAGATAATGGATCGGTTATACGAAGGAAGGATATGACGAAGGTCAGGTCTGTGAGAATGGAAACTGCGAATATGCCAATGTAAGAGAGCTTTATTTAGTTGATCTATGAGTGATAACGGTTATGTGTTAGAGAATTGGAAGGGGAAGGAGCTAGGGGGCGAGATAAGGAATAAGAGAGGGGAGTATCAGGAGGTAGAGGACCCGGGGAGGGGCATTATTGTGACATAAAGGATTCACGTGTGTATCCAGGAGGGAGTACTAGGGATAGTGGGGATGGATGGTGGGTTAATGTAGGTGGAGTTGGAGCTGGGGGGATGGGGTGTGTTGAGTAGGTGTAATATGAGTAAGAGGAGGGTGGGTATATCGGCAGTCATTTTATGTGGAGGGAGCAGGTGGATGTGGGGTTTGTGTCGATTTGGGACTCAAGCAGATAGTTTTGAATATCTTCAAGAGTTTATCCAATGAAGCTGGTTGGGAAGTTTTGATAAACGAATGTTTCCTTATTAGGCAGGGGGGAAGAGGAGACTGGTGTCTGAGAAGTAGAGGCAGAAGTAAGTGGAGGTGAGTGTGTGGTAGGAGAAGGGGTGGAACATTTAGACTGTCTGCTGCAGGTAGTGTGAGGAGGTTAATGGTTAATGGTTTAAAGCAAAATAAATGTGCTAGACATCTAAGGTCATGTAGCACTATAGTAAATGGTAGTGAAGGGTGGTTGAGTAAGTGATTAGTTGTCAAAGCTGGGCAAAGGAATTGACGAGTAAATGGGTTAAGGTCGGGTAAGGTAATGTATAGGGGTTAGATCAAGTGAAGGATGTATATGCATTTGAGGAATAAAAACAGGTTGTCAAAGCAGAAAGTGTGAGAAACTGTGGGAGGGATCACGAAAAATCGGTCCCATTTGGCTGGGCTAAATAGAGTATTTAAGAATTTTGTAGAGATGGGGCTAGTAGAAGGACGGGGGCGTGTGGAAGAGGGAGTAGAGTTGAGGAAGGTAGTGTTATGGGGAGGTGGACAATAAGGTTGTAAGGTAGTAATAAGGGAGGATGGGGTGGTTGATGAAGAAGGTTGTGGGGGTATAGTTGTTGAAGTTGAGCATGTTGGGAGAGTAGAAATGTCTCCTGGGGTGTTGATTAGGGTGGATACTGTACCAGTAGGCATTGAGGAGGGGGTATTAGTTGTAGTGTTCAGAGCCGTGGTCAAAGGAGAGCCTGGGGTCAGGGAATCGGGCGAGTTTGAATTGGTGGAGCTATTTGATGAAGAGGCAAGCCTCATTGCCTCTAATAATGGTATGGTATGGTATGGTGTATGGTTATTGGTAATGGTTAATGGTTAAAAGCAAAATAAATGTGCTATCTAATAATGGTATCAAATCTTCATTGTTGGCCATGGTAAGCTTGGAGTATGTTGGGGAGAGAAACGGTCCACCCCTCAGGGTCTCTTGAGGGGTAAAGACTAAACAACTAAAGCAGGGGAATACCATGCCCATGGCTCCCTCAGGCCGTTCAGGACTGGCACAAAGTCAGCCTTTCATCCTTTCAGCACGGCTCTTACACCTTAGGAAGTGGATAGTAGAAGGGGTTGGTGAAGGGACAGAAACGAAAAAGTAGGAGGGGAAAAAAAAAGACCATGCAAATTTGTTGAGTCGAGGGCTAAGTCCCAAGGTTGGGGAGTTCCCCAACATTGGGTCCCAGTCTCCGCCTCCTAAGCCCCCCCACGACAACAACGGGCAAGGGATTGGGGGGGTAGTGTGAGGAGGGAGAAGGGTGGGTGTTGGAGCAGTAGAGATTGGGTTCTGGATTTGGAATGGCAAAATAATTTGATTTGGGGTAGTAGGAGGTAGAACTGGAAATGTAAGGTGGAGGAGGAATAGGCATAGGGGAAGAGCGAGCAACATTACTGGAATAGGGGGCGAGAGAAAAAACTCATCGAAATGCTTCTGACTTCGCGCAGAGTTAGGCCAAGTCTGAATCTGAGAGTTGCCACCTCAGACTCAAATTTGTAGGTGGGCCAGCCTCTATAAAATACATTATGGGGGCTGCCACAATTGGCTTGTGTTACTGTGCAGAGCAGTTTGATTGATTATGACCATGTTGTGCACATAGAGGGCATCAGGCTGTGGAACATCAGTGTTTGCCTACTTGTTTTTTTTTTTTTTTTTTTTTTTTTTTTGCAGACATTGCTGTAAGAAGTGTGTTGTCAGTGTTGAAAGTGTTGTGGAGAGGTGGACAATAAGGTTACATAGTAATAAGGGAGGATGGGGGTAATTGATGAAGAAATTTGTTAGGGTAGAGGGGATGAAGATGAGAATGTTGGGAGAGTAGGAATGTCTCCTGGAGGTTGAGAGCAGTGTCCAGAGTCATGGTCAAAGGAGAACTTGGGGTCATTGAACTGGGAGAATTTGAATCGGAGGGGCTATTTGATGAAGTGGCAAGCCTCATTGCCCCTAACAAGGGTATAAAATCTTCATACTGGCCAAGGTAAGCCTAGGGTATGTTGGGGAGAGAAACTGTCCACTCCTTAAGGGCTAGACAAACGGGAATACCTGCCCATGGCTCCCTCAGACTGTTCCAGACTGGCACAAAGTCAGCCTTTTCTCCTTTCAAGTCAGCTCTCACACCATAGGAAATGGATAGAAGGCAGAAGAGAGAGAAACAAAAAGTGGAAGGGAAAAAGACTGTGCAAAATGAATTGTCGTGGACTTAGTCCCAAGGCAGGGGAGATCCCCAGCATTGGGTCTTACAGCTGTATTATTAAATGTCCCCACAGGGTGGGCTCTCTCCAAAACCAGCTCCCCCTGCACTTTTTTGTATTACAAATGCGGGGCAGCTAGGAGCACCCCACACTATGCCCTGCAAAATGATAATTTAGAATATACTTATTTGAATGCAAGCATTGTATCAATTATTTTTGAAGGCTATCTTATATATATAATGAAGATATGATATATCTGAGTTTGTGAATATATCTGATATATAATGAAAATTAACCTCTTGCTGACGGGCAACGCCTATCGGCGTCATAACAAATCACTCGGTCTATCAGGTATGTCTGTATGCACAGTGATGCGCCAAAGCACTTGGAGCAGGACGGTCAGCTTGATGTAGCGGACTCCCGCGCCCAGTGTCTATCCCGTTGCCAGAAATCTCTAAAGTTTAAAATTCTCAGTTATTTATTCAACCCAACACTGACGGTTGAAAACAATAAGCAACCATTGAAAAAAGAAAAAAAAAAATTGTAACTTTTCCATCACAAAGGTTCAATAAAACTCCTGTAATTTCTACAAACTAATATTTTATAACCCTTGCCAACTTTAAACAGTACTGAATAGAATACAATATAGGTTAGTAAGAACATGTTCCAGAGTCTGAAGTTTCATACAGTCTGCAGGTTCTTGGAAGTTCATCTTTGTAAAAATGAAGTCTTCTCAAAATTCACTCACAGAATAAATGCATGTGGGTGGGTTGTATAACCTACAGTTTCCCTTCAAAACAGACTGAGAACCTGAATCACATTAGAAGATAAACAATTTTATTCAATAAATCAAGACACTACAGGTTTTTTTTCCATTTCACATGAATAATAAAGTTATGCATAAGAAGTGGAAGTCACAAGCACCTATAAAATCAGAGAAAATATAAACTAAAGAGGAAAAAATAATTATAATGATAAAAATCTTACAAGGTGCTTTGGAATGTCAGATTGTACAATAAATACCTCACCCACCTTGCAGGACTCATTTGGAGTACTTTTATAATCGGTGTTATAAAAAATATACAATACATAAACCACTGCTTCCTAGAATGAAGCATAACAATATCATCCACTGCTGCTGTTGTTTCACACAAATTTGTTTTAAAACTTATTACAATCTTTCTATGCTTATCAGTACCAGATATTAGCCTTAAATTATATTAATATTTAAATAATATCTGGTTATATATATAGTTGGTAATATCATGATCAAAGCAAAATCTCTATTATTCATCACACTTTTTTTTTTGCAAGGAATGCCTGATGTTCACCCTTGTGGCGACTTAAAAAATATACTGCATTAACCGACATCAACATCAAATCCAAAAATATACTTTTTGTTTTGCAAATTTCCATTTTCTTATAAAATCCATTAAGGTATGAAATAAATATGTTAAAAAAAACACAAAAGAGATCCTATGCATGTGGATACAACAAAGGCAAAGAGGTGTTATTTCACTGAAAACAATATTTTTCTATAAAAGATCTCCAAAAGGGTACCAACAGGAATGGTATTTCTATGAATATGATAAGGTTCTCCAACTTCAATTATGCTGTAACACTGGACATAACTTTTTAAATCTAAATACAGTACATTAAAATGTCAAGAAATATTAAAAAATCAAAATACTTTTCAGTTGTAAAATAATTTTCACAGTATAGCCTTTGAGTTATATAGTGATAAAATATATGCTGAGGAAAGGACCGACATGGTGCTGGCATCAATGGCACGGAATTATTTATGGATATTTTTTCTGGCCCTGTTTTGATTTGAAGTGGGCAGTTTTAGGTAGAGTTCATAATCTTACTGTACAGATAAAGGTTACTCTGACTTAACAATTCACACAGGACAGCAGTGTCCAAGAACATCCTGGCTTCTGACACCAAGAAGAACCACAGAACATTCTTGGACAACCATATAATAATTCTGATTTCTTCTGAAATTCAATACAACTAATTTATACACTGTTCATTTTTCTTTTCTTTTTTTGCTGCTGGATCCTTTATGTGTTTGAGTATGTTGTAATGAAAATTTACATATTCTGTCTTTTGATATTTTGTGTGACACCCAACAACCACAAGCCTTTTGAACAGGAGCAACCCATCTCACTTTCTTAAAAATTAGAAAAAAGAGAATCACCAAAATATGAGTTGCCTTGCACATACATATTTTCAGAATGACAGTCTCCTTTTGGTAAAAATTTTCTGTTAAGTCTTGAATAGCTTATGACGCTGACTGAAACAGGGGCAAGGCTTGTGGGATTGAACGTCAAACAGGTGATTGTCTTGACAGCACCATCCGAGAGTGAATGAATAATGAGCTGTAGATGGCAATGCTTGCAACAGCAGTAACAACAACAATGACAGTAAGGCCCATATTCTGATGTATCATGTACCTGTATCAGAAGCAGATTCCTCTGAATCTCTTTATGGCTAACAGTCTGATAAGTTTGTTATTGTATTATCAGTACATTCAAGAAGCCGTGAAATGACTGAAATGTACACACTAACATTCCATAATTCTTCACAATTTAGGCCTTAAATGAGCAACAACATGACCAACTTGAGGTCACATGGAAGCAGATCCATGTTGTCACTGCCTTTCAAGTTCCTCTCGGGAACTTCCTCTTCTGGCATGAAATTGGTCTTGAAAACAGCCAACTGGTGCTGCTATTGGCTTCTTCCTAAGGCTTCTTGTAAAACATTGATGCATGTGTGTATGCATGTCTTTATGTATGTGTATGTGTATATGTGTATGTAAATATGTATGTGTGTGTGTAAATATGTATGTAGGTATGTGTGTATGTGTGTATGTGTGTATGTGCATATGTGCATATGTATATATGTGTATGTATGTATTTGTGTGTGTGTATATGTAATTGTGTGTATATGTATTTGTGTGTATATATGTGTATGTATGTATGTGTGTATGTGTATGTGTGTATGTATATGTGTGTATCTATGTGTGTGTATGTATGTATATGTGTGTGTATGTATGTATGTATGTATGTACACATACGTAACCTACATATATATATATATACCTACATACATACCTACATACATACATACATACATACATACATTAACATACACATATGTATGTATGTATATGTGTGTGTGTGCATGTGAGTGTATGTATGTATATGTATATGTATATGTATATGTTTATGTACATGTGTGTATATATATATATATATATGTAGGTGTATGTATGTATGTATACATACATATACATACATACACATACATACACATACATACACATAAACATACACATACACATACACACACATATACACACACATATACACACACATATACACACACACACACACACACACACACACACACACACACACACACACACACACACACACACACACACACACACACACACACACACACACACACACACACACACATACATAATTACCTAACAGTACTGGAGCATAGATTAATAAATATCAATATACTTCCTATTGCTGTACATAATGAGTGCCACAGTGACGATGTATTCATCATCTGGAAAGTCAATCTGACTGCAGCCCATACCACAATACTCCAAAGTCATCAAGAGAGTGCTAATACGATAGATTATACACACTAGGAATCACAAGGAGTTACTCTTCGTCTCATTCAGCCAGATTAACCTCCAGCCTGATAAACCTGCATGCTCTTGGTGGTTATATTGATTACTTACACTCTGCACCTGGTACTGTCTTCTAAATCTATCACAGACAAAACAGGCAGATTCTACAACAAACATGGCCTATGAGCTATATAACAATGTCCTTCAAATATCCAGATCTCTTTTGAATAACTCGACCTCTACCTTGCTCAAGAAAGGGAGACCTTGCCAAGAAAGTTTCAGTATTAATGATGGTTCATTAATGCTACCAAGCACCTCTGCTAGCCCTCACTTTACTCTTCAGACCATGGCAGTTACTCTCATTTGTCCAAACCTAATTACAAACTTGGCAAATATGATCTATACATAAACAGCATATTTACTCAAGTTTTTTTTTCCAGACTGTTGTGGTGTGTAGAACCATTTTTGTCAAAACAGATATTCAAACTACTATGTCTTCTTAAAAATATTCTCCAACTCAATAGCATTTCTACCAACTAACTCCGCTCTTATTTTTACATGGCAATTACCTTTCAATATTGATGAACACATACAAAAATCACATAAATATATTTTTTTCATATTTTTAAAAGTTTTAATTCTTATCCAAATACAAATAAACATTTGTTTTCAATAATGGCAGAACCTTCTTTATTAAATTAAAATTGTGATAGGTATATATTAATAATTACTTACACATTACAATAACACAAATCAAATTGAGAGTCCAAGCAATTTCACTGTAGATAACAATCTTCCAAAGAAGTAAATCTCAATAATAATTATACAGTAATCAGAACCTCACCACCATTTCCATAATAAACAACAGAGATTGAACAGATATGTACTTTCAAATATGGTTCACCTGCTACTGTGATGGTCAATAGGAAGCTACTTACATTACTGGACATTACATTCACATTCTGAAATATCATCTTAGTACCTCAACACAACTCTGAGATGATTGGCAGTTACTGTTTTCAGGTACTACTATTGGCTCTTTAACGGACATGTACATTTGTTCATACTTTGTTTGCTAACAGGTACAAAGGCTTTTGCTGTAGATGCAGCAAACATTTTTTTTTCTATTGAGATGACAATTCAGAATATAAACTTATTATATGGACAAAGTCTGAGACAATGGGAACAATATGATACTATATTACAACCAGTTCTTGATTTAACAACAAAAGTATGTATGAAAAATTATTATGTGGACTCAATATCTCTGACCCTGTCATACAGTCCAAGTAGATTGCAATCTCTTGTACCTCAGCCAATTTATCACTTAGTACCTGGAAAAAAAAATAATTGTTAGACATCATTATTTTTCATATTTGAAAGAAAGATACTATACTTATATATTTTTTTCTAATAAGTTTGTAACTTTATTGTTTCATCAAAATAACTATTCAGCATTATACTCATAAAACTAAAAAGTTATACTGGAGTAATTCATACCTGTAGTAATTAGGCTTGAAAGGTCCAGCCTTGTTTAAGCCCATATACTTGGCCTGTTCATCGCTGAGCTCTGTGAGATGAGCATCAAATGTGGGAAGATGGAGGCTGGCCACATATTCATCTGAAAAATTTTAATGATGTTCAGTACCTTGCCATAACTGTAGGAATTCTGCACTTAAAACTGTACAAATTAAAAAATGTCATGGAGTAAAAATTTACTGTTATGTAATAAAATAAATAGAATATAATATGTCCATCACCCTATATTGTCACATGAAACATGGATACTATTGCTGATTAGCAAAACTGATATTATAATTAACAAATTATTTCGAACAGTCTTTTCATCATCATCTTAAACCGATGCCACTGGGGAGGACCAATAATTTATTCAATAACAATGTAATATAGCAGAATGGTAAATCACATTAAACAGTCAAGAGCATGAACTTACCCATCTTCTTGGGGAGAAGATAAACATCAGACTTATAACGGCCAGCAGGAGCATTGAACAACTCAATCAAAGCCAGGGCCTAGAAGAAAATTAAATTATTAGAGTCTTTCAATGGATACAGATTGGCTGGCAGACACACAATGAAATGGATAATTAAATAGACAAATATCCATAGAATGATATAGTATTAGATAAGAAATCTGGAGGCTATATATTTAAAGAACCAAATCATACTGAAGTGAGTAACACTTCGTTCTCTAGAATGTTTCATAAGGACTGGACACATACTGGATGCCCCCCCCCCCCCACAAAAAATATAAACAGTAATAAAAACAACTTTGTCAATCAGTACCCATTTCCGACATTTTTCTTACCTGAGTGCATGAGGTGATGGATACAACAAATGAGGGAACAGATGAGCAAGACAGGTTAACGAGCCTTCCTTCAGCCAAGAGGATGATTCTCTTGCCATCGGGCCACAGGATGTGATCGACCTGAGAACGCACCTTCTCCCAAGTCAGGTCTGGAGTTCTAAGGGAGTTCTGAAATAGGCCAGCTGAATGTTAGTTTCTAGGGTTTGTCATTTGTATTTTTTGAAGTGAGTGCCTTTGCAACCTTTATGTGATTATGAAATGAATGTATGTATTGCATGTATATACAGCAAGTCAGGACTGAATTCTCTGTGTACATATTGTCTGTGACAGATTGTCTTTAAAGAATGTACACTGGTCTGTCTATCAGTCTTGTGGGTACCTTTGAAGGTGGGCAAGCTATTTAGTGTGTAAAAACTTCCTCCTTACTTAATTAATATTTATTATCCTATTTTTTCCATAAAAGAGGTGGATAATATCCTCTCAACATTTCTCAGCTACTCAAATCTTGGCTATGCATATCCCGTTGTCTGACATGAAATTCACGTTCTTCATTCTAGGTAAGCAACAAGTGTCACAAAGTATACAGCAAGGAAACACACCTGTAATCTATTCATGTTTGAAATGAATGGTATAAATATTATTAAGCAAGGAGAAAGTGTTCATACATGTAATATATATTTGTTAACACCATGACCAGATCATAATGTACAACTATTAAATACTAGTGTTGTTGAAATATCTCTGCAATAAAGATACATCTGTTTGGTATGGAAAGACAACATTCTTTGTCCAATGATTTCTTCATTCTGAAATTAGTACCATGCAAACCAGTTTACCGTGCCACTTACATGTTACAAAATAGAATATACTTCTTACACCATAGTTGGTTTAACCTTATAAACCCATGGATTATGTTGTAAATGTTTAACTTTGTTCAATGCTTGTGGAATTATATGGGTGAGTGTATCAATGTTACAAAAACAACGGGAAAAATCATTACTAATTCCGATTTCCTCTCTAAACGATTTTCGTGAACGAGTTCTGGTGTGTTGAGTGATTCCTGTAAAAATTGGCCAAAATGTCTTAGTTTTATAAATGTTGAAATCTGTAGGATGAACATCATGCACCTTTGTTCACTGCTAATGTTCAGATAACCAGACTGCATTGTATCACTTGGCATAATGTTATCTGATCAAGGAGAGTTCCTGCAAACCAAATATTTTTGTTACAATGTTTAAAAAACATAAATATTGCATAAACAACCAGAAATGTATAAATAAATTGCTTTTTCTGATAATTTACCTATTCTATAAAAAAAATTTGGAAAACTTTTCTTAACAACTATTTATAAAGAATATATACAAAGTTTAACTAACAAAAATGCCATCTTCTATGGACATCATGGATAAGAAAATCCCAATATACTCTGTCCTCTCAAGTACCTAAATAAAAAATGTTAGATAAACCTACTTCTTGCTAACATTTCTCATAGTAAATGAGAATGGCAATCTTCCACAGCAGCATTTAAGCACCCTGGGATTAACTCGCACTACCTCTGCCATGCTGAGAATGGCTTCTCCCTTCTCATGGCTTGATACATCTGATCCAGTTCCTTATCTCTCAATACGATTAAACTTATGGACCTTCAGTAATGCAATGGGTGACCATACTTATGAAACTATTATGAACCTGTAAACCTTCTAGGAATCCCTGTTCTCCCTCAGTGTAGCTATCACATTCTGAGTAGAGCTTGGAAATATGCTCCCTATCCATTTTTTTCTGATTTCATTCTCTCTTCAATTCATTTTACATTAAAATAAGAGACAAGTGATAAACTTTCTTTCCTTGAAACCACAGCTCTTTGTTCACTGACTGACTCCTATCTTTTGGTGAACATATGCCTGACAACATGGCCTAGCATTCCCATCAATTTGTTCTTCCAAATTTTTTTGTATTAACCCATTGCCAATGGGCATGCCATGCCATGCCCACTGTGAGTTTACTTGTTTGATTGTTTTAACACATAGATGGCTACACTTGTACTAAATCACCAATGAGCCAATTGCAAGTACTGCCTGCCTCGCCCGTTTACCCTTTTCTTTAAGTTACAAAAATATTTTACGTTATCTTATTTTGCTATTGCTAATGTTTATAACATTTTAGTAATTATAATGTTTGTAATAAAAATAACACCATCGATATTCATAGCACTAGTAAAAAATACATTTTCCTGCCAATTCAAGGAAAGGTGAAATCAGGTAAGGCAGAGCCATCTCTGTGTAGAGACATTTCACAAAAAAATAGTAAAAATGAGCACAGCATTTTCCCCATTTTTTATTCATTTTCCCCGGCGGCAATGGGTTAAAACATTCTTAATGCCATGTATACCTGATTTTTCTACTGCTCACACTAAAAAATCCAAAATTGTGGATTCAGTTTTCACAGAAACTAAATGGAAAATATATTGTGTATAGTCATATAAGGAATGATTTTTTTTAAAACAAGATAATGAAATGAAAGTCAAACATAAATGAAGAAGAAATCCCCTTGAGTTTTACATATCCCTTTGAAAAGAAAATTACAAGAAAATAAAAAGGAGATAATAATGAAGAACCCAGCACAAGAAAGAAGATTTAGGCTTTAGCCAGATTTCTGAGAAATTGCACTTGCTTTGAGAAGTCTATCAACTGACGGACCCAGACAACAAATATCTTAAATGGATAATCTTTGATGATCATTACTTTGATGATCAGTGAACTTGTGCTAGGTTGTGAAGGAAAAGTGTCTGATTGTAGACACATTTTATTCACTCCTCTCTGTGTTTGGAGAGAGTGAATATTGAGATAAAAAACTATAGGTATTGAACAGTTTGAAAAAAAAAAACACAGAATGAAGAAAAAAACAGAGCAAATACAAGAGTACGGATTCCATAAAGATAGAAACCATTATGATGAAGAGAAAAGATTGGGGCTGCTTAATACCTTCTTGTTGATGATTTTAAAGGATGATGAATTAATTTGCTAGGTCCTGCTTTAACTATAATACATTAAATATCACACACTTAATCATCATCTCTCAACACACAAGATAATGACCACCTGTAGGACTTTCTGCACCACCTATTTTCCATTCTAAGCATTAATCCCTTTACAGTAAGACATGCACAGCAAATAACAATGAAATATTGATATTTACATACATATATACATTCCATGATAAAAAAAGATATAAAATGGTGAGAACCTGTACTTCTTGTTTAATAGTAATGGCATTACTATCATACATTAAGTAAAATAATAAACAATCTAGTGTTTAGCTTAAATGATAAATGATTTGTCCAGCAATTAATGTTGGAGCAATTAGACTATTTACTGCAACAGAGCAAATTTAACATCAGAGGAAACATACAAAACTTCACATAACAGATGGAAACCAATTTGAATAAAGCTTGTATATTTCATGGAAATCAATATGAGTATAGCTTATTTCAATGTGAAACTGACAGACTGACAATCAGAGAGTACTACAACAATCTACCTTTTTAAGACTTAAAAATAACGATTTGATAAAATAAGCAAATATTATGTACATAGCTTCAACTTTGACACTTATCAATTATAACTCCTATCCCACACTGGGATCTGCAGAGAAATTTAATGCCAACTAATTAAAAGCTATATTTACACCTAGCAATTTCCTACCAAGTATAGAATGCACCCAATTCAATATGTGTTAAATAAGCAAGCCAGATAATAAGACACTGCAAACTGATCTGATGGTCAAGCATGAATAGCAGCCCCATCAAAAGGGGAAAACATACTTTCAACTGGATATAGAAAATGTTAAGAAACTTATGACAGTGTTGTGAAGGAAACAGAAAGAAAGGGAATGAAAGAAAGTATAAAACCAAAAAAAAAAATAAAAGCTTACTGCAGCTACTATACCTACAAATAAACAATATGGAAATATCAATGCATAATGGATATAAAAAGAGGCATGAAGCTATTATCAAATGGAAAATAAAGCAGCATTTGACAATTTAATGCCCATTGAAGAAATTACTTAAAGTAAAGAACACTGTTGAATACAAAACCTACCACATCAATCTCTGTATTAGAATGACCCATGTTGCAAACAATGGCTCCATTCTTCATCTTGTCCATGTGGTCCCGGGTCACCACATTCTTGTTGCCTGTTGCAGTCACCAGGATGTCTACCTGGCGGATCACTTCAGACAGCTTCACTACTCGGAAACCATCCATGCTGCAGATAGGAGAATAAATTGTAACCTCTTTTTTTATTTAGTAAAATTTACAAGTCTATTTTCTATCCCCATAAAAATCTATTTTGATAAATAATAACAAGGTAATCAAAAAATGTATTCTTGCAGAAGGTTGACTATTGTTAATAATTAACAAACCCTTTTTCATTCTTAGGTTTATTTGTTTGTTTGTGTTTGTGTTTGTGTTTGTGTTTATGTTTATATTTATGTTTATATTTATATTTATATTTATGATTGTATGTATGTATGTATGTATGTATGTATGTATGTATGTATGTATGTATGTATGTATGTATGTATGTATGTATGTATGTATGTATGTATGTATGTATGTATGTATGTATGTATGTATGTATGTATGTATGTATGTATGGCTACATACATAAATATTTGATGAACTGAATATCTATCCACCCAATAAGATTCATTATACAGCAGAAACCATTAGGTTTCTCAAGGAGTACATACCATCCCTGGAGGGCACACACAGGATCAATTTCTGTGACGTAAACAGTGCAGCCGAGACCCTTAAGGGCTTGGCAGCAGCCCTTTCCAACTTCTCCGTACCCACAGACAACCACTTGCTTGCCACCAAACATCACATCAGTGGCACGCTTCAAGCTGTTGAAAAAAGACAAACAATGAGTCTGTTCGTTATCACTTCAAACTCAAAAGTAATTTTTGTTTCCTCCATGAAATGCCTTCCTCTTCTTATGAAACTATTACTTGCCTGAGAGATCATACTTTTCATTATATCTCAAAGACTCAAAGTAAAATATGTTTTTTCTACACATATCCTTTCCTAACTCCACAAATTTCAAACTCTATGATAATTTTGATCTCTTAAATGGTAAGATTTATTTTTACTAGAGTTCTTTTTTCAAATCCATGAAACAAAGCAAAAACATATGAAATTTCATTATTTCAATCAATACTGATACTAATACTACATTCAATCTATAGTTTATCAGGTTATGCATATTAACTATTAGTATTTCTCTATCAATATTATGAACTCATTCATTTGATAATTTACCCAAGTTAGCAGGTATGAATCATTCACCAACATATTTTCAATGTTTCACAAAATCATGGCTCACTTGCAATTTCTAATTTACCTGTCAATGATTGATTCCCTACAAGAGTAAAGGTTATCAAACATGGTCTTGGTGACTGAGTCATTAACATTCATGGCTGGCACTGTCAGTTTCCCTGCCTTGCTGAGCTGGTACAGCCGATGAACACCAGTCACACTCTCCTCACAGATACCTGGAGAGGGATAAAAAAAAAAATTATATTACACCTACCATCTGATTAGAATATACAGTACATTACAAGTACATTGCAAACTCTGAATTAAAAAACAGTAGTAATGATAAGATTCAGTACCTAAAGCAATAATATCATCCCAAAGAAAGATAGAAATCTTACCCTTGATCATCTTGAACATGGCCGGGTACTTCTTGAGCATAAGGTGAGTTGCATCTCCTCCATCATCCAAGATCATGTTTGGCTGCCAGTTCTCAGCATTGATGCATTTGTCAATGCACCACCAGAAGTCCTCCTCACTCTCCCCACGCCAGGCAAAGACAGGATGGCCTGTGAGAATGTAAATGACTCCTTGAAAAATCTTCTTTCAGCACTAATTAATGAATCTTAAGGATTTATAAAGTATGGTAAGAAACTTTCAACTGAATAATTATGAAACATCTAACAAAAGGAAATTCACATAAAACTAAAAACAGTAAATGGAAAACGTACAATTATGAGTTCCACTATATAGTTTTAAGTACAAACACATATTACAATTTAACCACGGAAAAATGTTCCCTAATAAATAAACATTACAATTTGCATATTATCAGTAAGCAAAATGTTCTTAAGATAAATACATCTATTTGTCATGGAATAATATACATGAGCTAAAAAAAAGAAATAACTGTAAATCTCACCTGCTTCAGCTAAGGCTGCAGCCACTTCATTCTGAGTGGAGAAAATGTTGCATGCCGACCACCGCACAGTGGCTCCAAGTTCCACCAGAGTCTCAATCAGGACCTAAAAGCAATATTGGGTTTCATAATGATGCCACTGCATGCTAGCAGCAAATGCAAAGCAATAAAAAGGCTGATAAATCTACGATCTCAACTTCATTTTATGATCAAATGTGCTAACAATAAGCAATCAAAGTCTAATTAGTATTTTTTCAAACCTAATAAATAATTATCTGATGGC
>NC_061822.1:7515927-7535927 GCF_019202785.1 Penaeus chinensis
AGAGAGAGAGAGAGAGAGAGGTGAGAGAGAGAGAGAGAGAGGTGAGAGAGAGAGAGAGAGAGGTGAGAGAGAGAGAGAGAGAGGTGAGAGAGAGAGAGAGAGAGGTGAGAGAGAGAGAGAGAGAGAGAGAGAGGTGAGAGAGAGAGAGAGGTGAGAGAGAGAGAGAGAGGTGAGAGAGAGAGAGAGGTGAGAGAGAGAGAGAGGTGAGAGAGAGAGAGAGGTGAGAGAGAGAGAGAGGTGAGAGAGAGAGAGAGGTGAGAGAGAGAGAGAGGTGAGAGAAAGAGAGATGTGAGAGAGAGAGAGAGGTGAGAGAGAGAGAGAGGTGAGAGAGAGAGAGAGGTGAGAGAGAGAGAGAGGTGAGAGAGAGAGAGAGAGAGAGAGGTGGGAGAGAGAGACAGAGAGAGAGAGAGAGAGAGAGAGAGAGAGAGAGAGAGAGAGAGGTGAGAGAGAGAGAGAGGTGAGAGAGAGAGAGAGGTGAGAGAGAGAGAGAGGTGAGAGAGGTGAGAGAGGAGAGGTGAGAGAGAGAGAGAGGTGAGAGAGAGAGAGAGGTGAGAGAGGAGAGAGAGAGGTGAGGAGAGAGAGGTGAGAGAGAGAGAGAGAGTGAGAGAGAGAGAGAGGTGAGAGAGAGAGAGAGAGGTGAGAGAGAGGTGTGAGAGATAGAGAGAGGTGAGAGAGAGAGAGAGAGGTGAGAGAGAGAGAGAGAGAGAGGTGAGAGAGGAGAGAGAGAGAGAGGAGAGAGAGAGAGAGAGAGGTGAGAGAGAGAGAGAGAGAGGTGAGAGAGAGAGAGAGAGGTGAGAGAGAGAGAGAGAGAGAGAGAGAGAGAGTGAGAGAGGAGAGAGGAGAGAGAGAGAGAGGTGAGAGAGAGAGAGAGGTGAGAGAGAGAGAGAGAGAGAGAGAGAGAGAGAGAGGTGAGAGAGAGAGAGAGAGAGAGAGAGAGAGGGAGAGGTTGAGAGAGGGAGAGAGAGAGAAGGTGAGAGAGTGAGAGAGAGAGGTGAGAGGAGAGAGGAGTGGTGAGGGAGAGAGAGAGAGAGAGAGGTGAGAGAGAGAGGTGAGAGAGGAGAGGTGAGAGAGGAGAGAGGAGAGGGGAGAGGGGAGAGAGAGAGGAGTGAGGAGAGAGAGGGGAGAGGTTGGAGGAGAGAGAGAGTGGATTGAAGAGGAGAGAGAGAGGTGGAGGGAGAGAGGGGTGAGAGAGGGTGGGATTTGGAGGGGGTGAGAGAGAGAGAGGTGAGGGGAAAAGAGAGAGGTGAGAGAGAGAGAGAGAGGTGAGAGAGAGGGGAGGAGAGAGTGAGTGAGAGGTGAGAGAGGAGAGAGAGGTGAGAGAGTTGAGAGAGAGAGAGAGAGGTGAGGAGAGAGGTGAGAGAAGAGGAGAGAGGTGAGAGAGGAGAAGGGTGAGGGGAGAGAGAGAGAGTGTGAGAGAGGAGAGAGAGAGAGGTGCTGGTGAGAGAGAGAGAGAGAGAGGTGAGAGAGGTGAGAGAGAGAGAGAGAGAGGTGAGAGAGAGAGAGAGGTGAGAGAGAGAGGTGAGAGAGAGAGAGAGGTGAGAGAGAGAGAGAGGTGAGAGAGAGAGAGGTGAAAGAAAGAGAGGTGAGAGAGAGAGAGAGGTGAGAGAGAGAGAGAGAGGTGAGAGAGAGAGAGAGGTGAGAGAGAGAGGTGTGAGAGAGAGGTGTGAGAGCGAGAAATGAGAGTAACGAGTGAGAGTGAGAGTGAGAGTGAGAGTGAGAGTGAGAGTGAGAGTGAGAGCGCGAGTGAGAGTAACGAGAGCGAGCGAGGAGTGAGAGTAACGAGTGAGAGTGAGAGTGAGAAAGTGAACTTAAAAAGCGTGAGGAGCCGAACTCCCGATCTATCTTCCCCTAAATAAGAGCTAACGGAGTTAGTGACCTAATTCATTAAGCGCCAGACCTAAAGTGGGAGTTGCTAACTAAGGGTGATTTCCCTCAAGAATAACCCACTTCTCTCCATTGCCTAATCACCCCATGCCACGGCACCTTCCCCCCCCCCTCCTCTCCCTCTCTTTCCCCCCCCCACCTCTCTCTCTCTCTCTCTCTCTCTCTCTCTCTCTCTCTCTCTCTCTCTTTCTCTTTCTCTCTCTCTCTCTCCTCTCAGATCTAGCCCACACTATCCCTATCCATCTCCTCTCCCCATTCCTCCCCTTCCTATCTCCCCCTCTCTTTCCCATCCTCTCCATCTACCCCCCTATCCCTCTCTATTCCACTCCCCTCCCCCCCTTCATCCATCCTCTCTCTCGTTCTCCATCCCCCTCCACCATGACACCCCAACCACTCCTCTCCTTCCCACTCTCCGCTCAACCCTCTACCCCCTCCTCTCCCCATCCACCCCCTCCTCTCCCTCTCCACCCCCCTCCCCCTCCCGCCACTCCCCCCTAACCAATCCCCTTCCCCTGTCGAGTCCTTCCTCCCCGCCCCCCTGACCCGCCTGCTACTCACCCTGCTCGGCGATCTCGATCTCCCTGCGCCCGAACGCGGCCTGGGAGATGTTCTTGACGCAGAAGTCGGTCGAGCCCTTGGAGGTCTTCTGCGACTTCTCCCGCGGGGACTGCTCGTCCTCATCGCTGCTGGAGCCCGTGTAGGAAGCTGTCGACGAGAAACAAAACATGTTGTCAGCATAAAAAAAATACGGTGTGCCTCGTCTTCGGATAAACAGCCTCCATTTTGTTTTCTCTTATTGCATGATACTCACCGCTGTGCTCTGTTGAACATTAAAATGAAATACTCCAATAAAATAAAGCCTTTTGAGACAAAAGTTTCGCACTTTTTGGCAGCGCGGAAATGTGGTTGACTGCATTTTAGACACAGGCGTAAAAGCAAATGAACAATTATTTCAACTATATCGGCTTATCAATATGAAAAGAAAAATAAGTTCATCCTTTATCATCGTACAAGAACTGGAACTCGGGACTCACCGTCGCTATCCTTGAAGTACTATATCTAGAAGAAACCAAAAGCGCCACTTACCTTGATAAAATAAAACCTATACTTAAATTACGGAGGCTACAGACCCTCCACACATCAGTCATTCATACGAACGCAGACTCGCGCTTAGGAGCCACTCACAAATGGAGGACTACACACTCGACCTTGTATCCACAATGGAAAAAATCGCTCTAAAATACATACCACATAAATAGAGGTACCGTGGACACTTACTACAGGTAAAAGAAAAAAAGTACAAACAGCTTGGCAAGGAACACAAGAAAGAAGCAGAAATTAAGAAGCACAAAAGCTAAACATGCAAATTGGGAGACCACGAGAGGAGCGATCACCTCGTACCCTCCCCGCACATGCACAGGCGCCGGCCCGCACTCCACGACCCTTGGGCCTTGCTTACATCTTCCCGGCATCCTTTCCGGTTCTTCCTCCTCTTATCTAGCCACCCACGAGGTAAACATAGCCTCGAGGACGCTCACTCACCTTAACTTCTCGGCAAAGTTAATGGAATACAGTGCTCCCCGCGGAATCTAATAACACCCGGTAGGCAGTCTCTGGGGTTCTCGACACCTCTGGCTGCCGCCCATGGGCCTCGGCTTCGCCTTCGCTCGCCACCAAACAGACACAGGAGACACAGGGAATGACTGACAGACTCAAGCAACTGATTTGCTAAAATGAAAGAGATTAACATCCGACAGTGGATGCTAATCCCTCGGACTTGAACCATAAGGTCAATAGCGCATATTTGCAAAAGGTCCTGATTTCCGGTATGATAAATGATGGCCGATGACGTCATTGGTGAACCCTTGCCTTTCCTTCTCATTACCTAGAATTATGATGGTCTGCAGCGAGACGAATAAGAGAGAGAATGAATACGTCTGTGTGTGTGTGTGTGTGTGTGTGTGTGTGTGTGTGTGTGTGTGTGTGTGTGTGTGTGTGTGTGTGTGTGTGTGTGTGTGTGTGTGTGTGTGCGCGCGCGCCCAGCAGGCAATGAGAGCAGGCCAAGCAGGACGATTAGGCCGTGACCTGCGAGAGACGATTAGGGCGTGACACATGGAGCCTGCGAGAGCCCGAAAGGGAGCGAGCGAGACTGACACAGTGACGCAACCTGTCACGGCTTAATTGGCAAAGGAGGCGTCCTCGCGACTTTCCTAATAGCCGCAGCGCCGCGTCGTCTGCAACGCTCTGCCAGGGGCCTGAAAGCCTCGTGACAGCGTGGGAACAAATAAACGGCGTCCTCAGCCTCCCGCCCACGGCCTGTCCTCAGGGAAGGATCAGTCGACGAACAAACACGGGGGCGAAGACCACGGAAAGTTTCCCGGCGTCGCCACTGGCTCGCACCGAACACGGGCGCCCAGCAAAAGTCGCCATTCCAGTTTATCTAGGGAGGGAAAAGTTGCTGAAAGAGCTTTACAAATTCGTCCAACTTCTCGCCAGGAAGTGTCCCGGTCTTAGAGCGACGCAAGCCTCCGTCACATCCTCATTCTTGACAACTGCACATTGTCTCGGCCTAATTGCACCCTTTCAAAGCCGCGGCACTCGGAAGAGCACGAAATCAGACGGTTTTCCAGTGCACTTACAACCTTAACACGCGCGCGAGGACCTCAACCGCTGCATCACGTACTAGATAAAGGCTTATCTGCCTCGCACAGAAAGGCTTCGTCCACCACAGGTACACACGCATATTCTATAAATACTCACTCGAGGCAAAACAAAATTAAGAAATTAAAAAGTCCACCTTCTAGGGGAAAAAAACATTAATTACAGCATAATGCATGCTACCCCCATGCCGTCACAAACAGTGGCATTTATTCCATCCGTATTCCACCGCTGTCCCCATTTGTGTCTAAAACATATGCACTGGGGAGGGCGGGGATGTTTATGCGTCTGGAAGAGGCGGGCGGGAGAGGGAAGTGGGGAGAGGGGAGTGGGGAGAGGGGAGTGGGGAGCGGGGAGTGGGGGGAGTGGGGGGAGGAGAGGAGGGAAGGAGGAGGGAGGAGGGAGGAGAGGATGGCAAGGGAATGTATACAGCCGTGAGGGTATGTAAGCGCTTTGCCTCCTTTGCGCGCGCGCGCAGAAAGGCGAGGAGAGCAGAAGGGTGAAAAGAAGGAATAACGGAAGAAATACAAGGAGGGAGGGAGAAAAGCCGGAATAAAGGAAGAAAGCAAAGGAGGGAGGGAATCCTACATGTGGAGGAGCAGATGGACACGATGGAGGAGCGGCGGGAGTCGAAGCGAGGTCCCGTCGGCAAGGAGAATCTCCGCTTGGTTCTGTCCTTAAAGCCCGACGCCGTCGCCTCCACCACCTTCTCGCTCAGCTGCGCCAGGTGAGAACAGGGCGGTCAGACTCGGCCAGGCGGGCTCGCCTCGCATGCACGGAGCCACGCCACAAAGCGGGCGGTGACAGGAGGGGCGTCACGGGGTGCTGATGGCGATGGTGGTGATGCGATGGTGGTGATGGCGATGGTGGTGATGGCGATGGTGGTGATGGCGAT
The DNA here is from genome assembly GCF_019202785.1 of Penaeus chinensis. Taxonomy (NCBI): domain Eukaryota; kingdom Metazoa; phylum Arthropoda; class Malacostraca; order Decapoda; family Penaeidae; genus Penaeus; species Penaeus chinensis. Next base: position 7,521,365 of record NC_061822.1, read on the forward strand.
GGTGGTGATGGCGATGGTGGTGACGGTAATGGTAACACTGGTGGTGCGAATAATGATGATAGTGGTGATGATGAAGGTAATGGTGATGATGAGAATGATAGTGATGATGGTGATTAACTTCGATTTTTCAATAAGGCAATAACAACAATATTTATTACAGTCTCTGTGGTTCGCTATCAAAAGTCATAAGCGGCACTGCTTTGATTTTAATCAAATTAAAAAGGTAGAGAACATCGTATATTCAGCCAGAAATATATTTCAATAAAAATACGACTGTCACACCAAACTTCCCATCAAAAAGGAAGGCAACAAATAAATGGTGCACAAAGAAATGCTAGACCCTGTTTTGCCTCCCTTTGCGTCCTTCCTTCAGCGTAAGATCAAGGTCGGTCATCTGGCATTCCTCCCCCCCCCCCCCCTTCCCGAAAACGAAAGAACACTAATCGTACGCAATATCCTAATTGTTTTCCCCATTACGTCATCGCCCATGAACATACCGCTGCCTGACAAGCGGCGTCCGCACATCGCTCGCTTATCAGATTATCTGTCTCACTAACACGCACCAAAAGTCAAAATACAATTTGTACTTCACACCCGAGCTAGGACAGCGGTGCCCAAAGAAGTGGAAAACGAAAGTAAATCGTGCGCACACAAAAAAAGTTCACATTCGCACTCACACCCTCACTCTCATTCTCACATTTACACTCTCACACCCTTCCACGCTGTTACATACATACATACATACATACATACATACATATATACATACATACACACACACATACATACACACACACACACACACACACATACATACACACACACACACACATACATACACACATACATACATAAATACACACACATACATAAATACACACACATACACACACATACACACACACACACACACACACACACACACACACACACACACACACACACACACACACACACACACACACACACACGTGTGCTAGGCAGCCGTACCCTCCTTTTCCCTGATGTTACCTTATTCATAAGCGAATACACACAAAACTCCCTCTATGTCACTTTCGTCTATTTTCACAGAACACACGCATCGCCGTCCCCACGCCTCCTTCAGACAGCCTCAAAGGACTCAAAGGGGGAAACAAGAGGAAAAGGTTCGGCGACGATTGAAAATTCCACCGGAGTAGGCTTTTTTTTTTTTTTTCATTTTTTCTTCTTTTTCTTCGTTCTCGCTTTCCCCTTTTTCCTCTCCCTCTCCCTCTCCCTCTCCCTCTCCCTCTCCCTCTCCCTCTCCCTCTCCCTCTCCCTCTCCCTCTCCCTCTCCCTCTCCCTCTCCTCTCCCTCTCCCTCTCCCTCTCCCTCTCCCTCTCCCTCTCCCTCTCCCTCCCCCTCTCCCTCTCTCTTTCTCCCTGGTTTCTCAGTCTCCAACATACGACCTAACCTCTTATCCCTTTCCTCTTTCCTCTTCCCCCTTCCCCTTTTCCCCCTTTCTCCTTTTCCCCCTTTCCCCCTCCTCCCTCTTTCTCCCTCTCTTCTTGAAGTCCCCCTCGATAAGGCGACCAGTATCCAAACATCATCAGCTTGGCTTAGGTGTCCACCCCACGTCTTCATTATACTAGAGCAATCTTCCATCATCTCTCTACACTTTCCCCCTCGTCCGTTATCTTCTTTCTTCAGTGAAGAGGGAGGAGGAGGGGGAGATGAAGGAAGAGGAGGAGGAAGAGGAGGAGGAAGAGGAAGAGGAAGAGGAAGAGGAAGAGGAAGAGGAGGAGGAGGAGGAGGAGGAGGAGGAGGAGGAGGAGGAGGAGGAGGAGGAGGAGGAGGAGGAGGAGGAGGAGGAAGAGGAGGAGGAAGAGGAGGAGGAAGAGGAAGAGGAAGAGGAAGAGGAGGATGGGGAGGAGGAGAATAAAGAAGAAGAAGAAGAAGAAGAAGAAGAAGAAGAAGAAGAAGAAGAAGAAGAAGAAGAAGAAGAAGAAGAAGAAGAAGAAGAAGAAGAAGAAGAAGAAGAAGAAGAAGAAGAAGAAGAAGAAGAAGAAGAAGAAGAAGAAGAAGAAGAAGAAGAAGAAGAAGAAGAAGAAGAAGAAGAAGAAGAAGAAGAAGAAGAAGAAGAAGAAGAAGAAGAAGAAGAAGAAGAAGAAGAAGAAGAAGAAGAAGAAGAAGAAACAACAGCAGCAACAACAACAACAAAAGACGAGGACGGAACAAGTGACACGCACGGATCGCAGCGGGCGCGAGGGACGGCAGGCGGCCACTTGTTCGAAAGAAGAGCAGGTCACAGGGTGTCGTGACGTATCGACCCCCCCCCCCCCCCCCCCCCCCCCCCCCAACGCCCTCCCCGTGATCCCCTTGCCACCACTTGAGACCTTAAGAGCGGCCCTTCATGTTTTGCTTTTTTTGTTCTCCTATTTCGTTCCTCCTATTGCACTGTTTCGTTTTTTTTTTCCCTTCTTTCTTTCTTTCTTTTTTACACCGTTCCGCCTCTCTCTAATGCTAGTAGTGTTATGTTTATATGTAACTTATTCCCTCCTTCACGATCATATTAGCTATATTTCATTTTCATTTTTTTATCTTCATTTTTCGCTCCTTATTCTCCCTATTCTTCTCCTTCCTCCTCTTTCTACCTTTTAATTTTCCTTATCCTCTTCCTCTTCCTCTTCCTCCTCCTCCTTCGCCTTCCAATCCTCTCCACATCCTCTCTCCCTCATTTCACCCCCTCTTCCTTCTCCCCCCTTCCCTCTCCCTCCCTTACCCCCTTACACCCCCCCCCCCCCCAACTCCTTTCCTTCCTGCTCAAGTAAGTTTACGACTGTTTACGCGGTACTATTTCAGTCCCCTTTCGACCACTCCCCCCCCTTGCGTTTCCTTTAAGATGCGCTTCGGGGATATTAACTGCAAAGGAGGAAGAGTTGAAGGAGGAGGAAGAGGAGGAGGAAGAGGAAGAGGAGGAGGAGGAGGAGGAGGAGGAGGAGAGGAGGAGGAAGAGGAGGAGGAGGAGGAGGAGGAGGAGGAGGAGGAAGGGGAGGAGGAAGAGGAGGAAGAGGAGGAGGAAGAGGAAGAGGAAGAGGAAGAGGAAGAGGAGGAGGAGGAGGAGGAGGAAGGGGAGGAGGAAGAGGAGGAAGAGGAGGAGGAAGGGGAGGAGGAAGAGGAGGAGGAAGAGGAGGAGGAGGAGGAAGAGGAGGAGGAAGAGGAGGAAGAGGAGGAGGAAGAGGAGGAGGAAGAGGAAGAAAAGGAGGAGGAAGAGGAGGAGGAAGAGGAAGAGGAAGAGGAAGAGGAGGAGGAGGAGGAGGAGGAGGAGGAAGAGGAGGAAAAGGAGGAAAAGGAGGAAGAGGAGGAAGAGGAGGAGGAGGAAGAGGAGGAAGAGGAGGAAGAGGAGGAGGAAGAGGAGGAGGAGGAAGAGGAGGAGGAGGAAGAGGAGGAGGAGGAAGAGGAGAATTAGGATTAGGAGGATGAGGAGGAGGAGGAGGATTAGGAGGAGGAGGAAGAGGAGAATTAGGATTAGGAGGATGAGGAGGATTAGGAGGATTAGGAGGAGGAGGAAGAGGAAGAGGAAGAGGAAGAGGAAGAGGAAGAGGAAGAGGAAGAGGAAGAGGAAGGAGGAGGAGAAAGGAAAAAGAAAGTAAGGAAACAGAAAGTAAGGAAGAAGGAAGGAGTAAAAAAGATGACGAAATTCACCTTTTCTCTTGCATCCATCTCGAAATGATTTTAAAATATACAAATATATTTATTTGAATTTCTATTATACTGGCGCAACTTAGCCGCCTAGCTGTATATAATCACGGTATTCAAAATAAAACGCATCCTCGTTAACTCTGTGCAATTTCATGCCTCGCAACATTCCACTCTCTCCTTCTCGCTCTTTGTCACTCGCTCAGTCACTCATTCACGCATTAACTCACTCACTCATTTACTCACGCACATGAGCACTCACTCACGTACACGAGCACTCACTCACGCACACGAGCACTCACTCAAGCACACGAGCACTCACTCACGCACACGAGCACTCACTCACGCACACGAGCACTCACTCACGCACACGAGCACATACTCACGCACACGAGCACTCACTCACGCACACGAGCACTCACTCACGCACACGAGCACTCACTCACGCACACGAGCACTCACTCACGCACACGAGCACTCACTCACGCACACGAGCACTCACTCACGCACACGAGCACTCACTCACGCACACGAGCACTCACTCACGCACACGAGCACTCACTCACGCACACGAGCACTCACTCACGCACACGAGCACTCACTCACGCACACGAGCACATACTCACGCACACGAGCACTCACTCACGCACACGAGCACTCACTCACGCACACGAGCACTCACTCACGCACACGAGCACTCACTCACGCACACGAGCACTCACTCACGCACACGAGCACTCACTCACGCACACGAGCACATACTCACGCACACGAGCACTCACTCACGCACACGAGCACTCACTCACGCACACGAGCACTCACTCACGCACACGAGCACTCACTCACGCACACGAGCACTCACTCACGCACACGAGCACTCACTCACGCACACGAGCACTCACTCACGCACACGAGCACATACTCACGCACACGAGCACTCACTCACGCACACGAGCACTCACTCACGCACACGAGCACTCACTCACGCACACGAGCACTCACTCACGCACACGAGCACTCACTCACGCACACGAGCACTCACTCACGCACACGAGCACTCACTCACGCACACGAGCACTCACTCACGCACACGAGCACTCACTCACGCACACGAGCACTCACTCACGCACACGAGCACATACTCACGCACACGAGCACTCACTCACGCACACGAGCACTCACTCACGCACACGAGCACTCACTCACGCACACGAGCACTCACTCACGCACACGAGCACTCACTCACGCACACGAGCACTCACTCACGCACACGAGCACTCACTCACGCACACGAGCACTCACTCACGCACACGAGCACTCACTCACGCACACGAGCACTCACTCACGCACACGAGCACTCACTCACGCACACGAGCACTCACTCACGCACACGAGCACTCACTCACGCACACGAGCACTCACTCACGCACACGAGCACTCACTCACGCACACGAGCACTCACTCACGCACACAAGCACTCACTCACGCACACGAGCACTCACTCACGCACACGAGCACTCACTCACGCACACGAGCACTCACTCACGCACACGAGCACTCACTCACGCACACGAGCACTCACTCACGCACACGAGCACTCACTCACTCACGCACACGAGCACTCACTCACTCACGCACACGAGCACTCACTCACTCACGCACACGAGCACTCACTCACGCACACGAGCCTCATCCAGCAGTCTGGATTATGAAGCATTCTCATCTGAATCGTTTCGTTTCTTCCTGCCCCATTTTACAGCTGTTTTCCCGCACGCTGAAGGATATCAAAAGGTTTTACCGAAGCGGAGGGTCCAATAACCTCGTCGTAATAACAGCCAATCACCTGTCCCTCCCTTTCTTTTATCTAGTTTTTTTTATTCTCTTTCTCCCCTTTTTGTTTTCTTCAGAATATTCTGCCTACCCCCCCCCCCCCCCCCCTTCAGCCAGGCGTGTTATAAAACCTTCCATTTCTATTTCACTAACCAACTCCTCCTTTCCCTCTCGTCTATTCTCCTTCCCCCCCCCCCCCCCTTCTTTTACTACACTTTCATCATCTCATTTCTTTCCCTCCCTTCGTCTTCTCTCACTTACTTACATATTCCCAATCTATTTTCAACCCCTGTCTTCTACCCTCTCCCCCCCCCCCCCCTTCCAGTTCTCACTTCCTTGCCTGTGAAGCCCTACCGTTGGTACTTTCGAACGCATAGGGGAAGATAGTACAGTATAGTATAATATAGCATAACATAGTACAATATAGTATATTATAGTATAATATCCCTCCCTCCCTCCCTCCCTCTCATGACGAAGGCAGCCTTAAACACACGAATACTGTCGTTTCCCTCCGCCGGCACTGAAGTAACGAATCCCCCCAAAGCTCATCGCCATAATTAACCTTATACGGCTCGCTGTTGAATGACCCTCCCCCCCCCCCCCCCCCACGAGTAACGCCTGCGTATTCATGCATATTACCCATAATGGCGGAGAAATACGCAACGGGTATCAGATACTCATTCTTCTTTCGTCAAATATGACCCCGTTGCGTTATCCGCTGCAATGCACAGCGTTGCAGAATGAGCGAAACCCTGGCCGGAGCAGCGTGCACTTCCTCTCCCTAAAGCGTTCACGGTGAAAGCCACGCGGCCATAGCATTTCCTGTTTTACGATCCTCCTATAAACTCCAATATGGAAAGCCTCTTTGCCTCATTGGCGTCTGAATAAACAATGAGGAAAAACACGTTTCTCGCACAAAATAAGAAGACTTAAAACGCTCAGTTTGGTAAAAAGTGCATTGAACGAATAAAAGAACCAGGGACTAATGGTAATGGAACAAATTTATTTTTGTATATGTATGAATGTATGCTCGTGTGCGTGTGCGAGAGAGAGAGAGAGAGAGAGAGAGAGAGAGAGAGAGCGAGAGAGAGAGAGAGAGAGAGAGAGAGAGAGAGAGAGAGAGAGAGAGAGAGAGAGAGAGAGAGAGAGAGAGAGAGAGAGAGAGAGAGAGAGAGAGAGAGAGAGAGGTGCAGAAACAAGAGGCAGGCAGTGAGAAAATCAGAAAGAAGATGCGACTCAAACCGAAAAAATCAAATGATAAAGGAGAAAGGAAAAAGTGCGAGAATGTGAATTAAGCATAAACAGACAAAAGAAGGAAAGAAAAAAAATGACAGAAACCTGGACGACCTCCTTCCTCATGTCCATCGCCCTGTCCTCGGCAGGCCCTCCTGATCGCTGGCCCATCCTGTCCACAGCCTCTGCTATCATACCACTCTCTCCTACCAAGTCCCTCCGACCAAGTCCCTCCGACCAAGTCCCTCCGACCAAGTCCCTCCGACCAAGTCCCTCCGACCAAGTCCCTCCGACCAAGTCCCTCCGACCAAGTCCCTCCGACCAAGTCCCTCCTACCAAGTCCCTCCTACCGCACCAACGCCCGCCCGCCGAAACCTGGACAAGAGCCCACAGAGAGCGTAAATATCCGATCGAGTGTCCGTCACTGGCAGCGAAATAAAACCATTAGGTTTCAGTCTCCTTTGATCAACAATGAAAAACAAGAAAGCGTTGGGACTGTTCTTATCGCTCCCGGGTAAAAAGATGGCGTTTCTGTGGGTCTGCGAGAGAGTGTGGCGGATGGTTCGGGGAAGGATGCGAGGATGGAGGGAATAGGGTAGAAGGAATAGGGCGAGCGAGCATGCAAGAGTGACAGCGGGGAAGCTCTGGCTCCGCGGGCCTGGCACACCTCCAAAAACGGGCTTCCTCGCCACTCCTCCACTCCCCCCCCCCCCCTCTCCTCTTCTTCACCTATCCCTCCACTCTCCCTACCAACCTTCCACCCCCTTGCGAGCACACTGCATCCGCCCTTGAAGAGGATAGCGCACACAATACACAAGATGGTGACGATGACGCTGTCACGGCCGACAACGATTCTGGTCCGTGTGATGGTGAGGATGGTGAGGCGGCACAGCACCGGCGCCACCGCAGCGATGGTGCAGTCCAGCTGCGAGCTGCCGCGGTTAGGCCTGGCCTCAATTTACGGCGCTAATTACGGTCGCGGTGCCGCTGGGCTGAAGGCACGGCTGGGCTACGTCATGTTTTTTTTCTGGAAGACGGGTTGGGGATGGGAGGGGGGGAGGCACACAGCGAAATTCCGCGTCGGAAAACCAAAGAAAGAATAACCGAAAAACACACACACACAACGGGTAGAACATCTGTTGATAAGAAATACCAACACCGAGACAGAACGAAAAACATATTAATGCACAAACGGAGGAAAACACGCCACTAACAACCCTACAAAGAAAGGACACTAACTCATTAAGAACACAAAGACGAGGAACACGCCAACGACCCGAAATAACAATGCAGAACCGCGCAGGATGACCGCGCTCTCCTTCGCAAAAACAACCGTGGAACCAAACACCATGACTGAACAAAAAGAAAAGTCTTTGCCTTCAACAACAAAATCAAACGGACAAAAGACACTGCGAAGAAAAATAACACGACAATTGACAACCGACCCCAAAACAAGGTCATTAATGCTTGTGATAACTACGATACGAATATTATGCTGCATCACAGTACTCGTTCAAGGAATCGCAAGAGGGAGAGAGGGAGAGAGGGAGAGAGGGAGAGAGGGAGAGAGGGAGAGAGGGAGAGAGGGGGAGAGGGAGAGAGGGGGAGAGGGAGAGAGGGGGAGAGGGGGAGAGGGGGAGAGGGGGAGAGGGAGAGAGGGAGAGAGGGAGAGAGGGAGAGAGGGAGAGAGGGAGAGAGGGAGAGAGGGTGAGAGAAAGGGAGGACTAGGAGGAGGGAGGAAAGGAAGGAGACGGGGAGAGTGAGTGATAAAAAGAAAGAGAAAAAAAAAAAGCAAGAGAGAAACAAGAGTTAGAAAGAGTAAGAGAAATGAGCACACAGAAAAGTGCGGATTTAGTAATGACCTTCAAAGCAATATCAAGTGCAAAGAGAACAGCCGTCATCACCTTTAAACGAAGCCTCACACACGGGGGGGGGGGGGGGGGGGGAGAGGAGAGAAGAGGAGAGATGAGGGGAAAGAGAGAGGAGAAAGAACGGGAAAGTGGTGGAATGAGGAGGAAGAGAGAGACACGGGGAAAGGTGTGTGGTGTGTGTGGTGGGTGGGTGGGTGGGTGGGTGGGTGGGTGGGTGGGTGGGTGGGTGGGTGGGTGGGTGGGTGGGTGGGTGGGTGGGTTGGAGCTAGAAGAGTTAGAAAAGAGAGGGGAAAAAATCGATCATGAGAAATTTGAGAGAGGCAACGTAAAGATTTTAACACGAATGTAATCGAGAGAAAGACTTATTCCCGGGAGCGAAAAAAAACCCAAGAGGCGGATGGGCCGAGAGGTCAAGGAGGTGGGATGAGGGGAGAGGGGAAGGGAGAGGGGAGAGGGGAAGGGAGAGGGGAGAGGGGAAGGGAGAGGGGAGAGGGGAGGGAGGGGAAAAAAAGGTGTCGTAGGCATACGTGGACGAGGAGGGGGACGGTGATGATGGCGATGGTGCGGAGAGAGGACCATCGCCATCAGTACGGTGATGATGATGATAATGATGATGATAAAGAGGATAGAGATAATGGTGATGGAGGCAATGATGATGCTGATGGCATTGTCGACAAAGGAGGAGATGGTCATGTAAAAAAAAAAAAAAAAAAAAAAAAAGGTAAAAAAGAGAAGAAAGGACAAGGGAAAGGTCACAGCGAAGGAGAATACAAGGGCTAACATAAGAAAAATAAGAGGAGGCGCAAAAACAGGAATAGAAAGACTATAAACTGCCGCGAAGGACAGATGGTGACAGCTGCAGAACACGAAGTGAGGCTGCGACGAGAACTGCTCAGAGAAGCAAATTCAATAAAGACAAGGATGGAGATGCGAGAAAACACTCTTACGAAAGCGAATCAGAACAAAAGGCAATAATGGGTAACAATGAATGAAAACAAAGGATAAACGGTAAATGAGAGAGAATAGCATCTCACCAAAAGGGGGGCGTCCGTAACAAAATTAATAAATAAAGGACGCTGCATGAATATAAAATAACTAAACTACAAAACTTATGTCAAATCCGGTGGAAGAGACGAAACGATTAAAAAAAAGAATGACACTGAGGAAGAAGAGGAGGAGGAGGAAAAAAGAGGAGGGGATGGAGATGGAGACGGAGACGGAGACGGAGACGGAGACGGAGACGGAGATGGAGACGGAGATGGAGATGGAGATGGAGATGGAGATGGAGATGGAGATGGAGATGGAGATGGAGATGGAGATGGAGATGGAGATGGAGATGGAGATGAGAAGAAGATGAAGATGAAGATGATGAAGAAGATGATGATGAAGATGAAGAAAAGCAGAAGAAAAAGAAAAAGCAGAAGCAGAAGTAGAAGTAGAAGTAGAAGCAGATGACAAAGCAGAAGTAGAAGAAGGAGAAGTAGAAAAAGGAGAAGGAGAAGAATAAGCAGGAAAAGAAGAGGACAAGAAAGAGAAAAAGGCGAAAAAAGGCGGAGACAGAGACAGAGGAGGAGGAGGAGGAGCTGGGACGCGGCCAAGAGCGAGCGCAGGGCCGAGCCGGGCCGCCCAGGAAACTTCTTGGACCGAGAAACTCCAGCCTAAGAAAACAAGAATCGGCGAGGAGGCGACGCGACGTTTCAACCCGAGTGGAGACAGGGAGAGGGGGGGGGGGAGAGAGAGAGAATGGAGAGAGAGAGAGAATGGAGAGAGAGAGAGAGAATGGAGAGAGAGAGAGAATGGAGAGAGAGAGAATGGAGAGAGAGAGAGAATGGAGAGAGAGAGAGAATGGAGAGAGAGAGAGAATAGAGAGAGAGAGAGAATGGAGAGAGAGAATGGAGAGAGAGAATGGAGAGAGAGAGAGAATGGAGAGAGAGAGAGAATGGAGAGAGAGAGAGAATGGAGAGAGAGAGAGAATGGAGAGAGAGAGAGAATGGAGAGAGAGAGAGAATGGAGAGAGAGAGAGAATGGAGGGAGAGAGAGAATGGAGAGAGAGAGAGAATGGAGAGAGAGAGAGAGAGAGAGAGAATGGAGAGAGAGAGAGATGGAGAGAGAGAGAGAGAGAGAGAGAGAGAGAGAGAGAGAGAGAGAGAGAGAGAGAGAGAGAGAGAGAGAGAGAGAGAGAGAGAGAGAGAGAGAGACAGATATTGAGACAGAGATACAGATACAGAGAGAGAGAAAAAAAGAGAAAGAGAAAGAAAGACGTGGGGGCGGGGGAGACGAGATGAAGTTGGTTAAAAGAGAAAGGGAAGAACGAAGAGAGAAGAGGGAGAAAAGCGGCAAGAACAGAGAAAAGGGGGGAAGGAAAACATTTCCTAGTTGTGCCTTGACTGTACCAGCAGCAACTTTTGATCTTGCTTTTGAACCGAGCGGGAGTACGCCTTCTCTCCCTCCGACTCTTCATTATGCATTATCAATAATATTGTTTTCATGTTTTCATTACTATCATCAATATCATTACTACCATCATCTTTATCATTAACTTTATGATCGCTATCTTTATCGTTATCATTAATATCAATATCATTATCATCATCATCATCATCATTGGAGTTATCATCGGTATCTTTATTTATCATTACTATCAATATCACTATCACCACCATCATCATTAGCGTTATCATCGCTATCTTTATCGTTATCATTACTATCATCATCATCATGATCATAACCGTCCTCATATCCCTGCATTCCACATTTTCACCCTTATGGGCAATCGCTGTTCCTCCATTCCCTTTTTCCTCTCGTTTCCACGTTTATCTACCCATCCTTCCGATCACTTTTACCTCTCTCGTCCCCCTTCTCTCTTCTTTTAGTTCGTACCTTCTCATTTTACACTCCCTTCTCCTTCCTCTTCCTTACTCCCTCTTTCTGCTTACACGTTTTCTCTCCTTTTATCTTTTTTTTTTTTTTTTCTTTTCTTTTCCACCCCAAGGAGAGGAGGAAAGACAAGGACGCTGGCGGTGACAAATGTATTAAGAGATTGTGGGCGATTAAAGGAGAAAGGGAAAAAAGTAAATGTTTGTGGGGACAGGAAAGGGGGAAGGGGAAAGGGGGAAGGGGGAGGAGGAGGGGGAGGAGGAGGGGGAGGAGGGGGAGGAGGAGGGGGAGAGGGAGGAGGAGGGGGAGGAGGAGGGGGAGAGGGAGGAGGGGGGAGGGGGGAGAGGGAGGAGGAGGGGGGAGGGGGGAGGGGGAGGAAGAGGGGGGAGGGGGGAGGAAGAGGGGGGGAGGGGGAGGAAGAGGGGGGGAGGGGGAGGAAGAGGGGGGAGGGGGGAGGAAGAGGGGGGAGGGGGGAGGAGGTTGGGGAGGAGGAGGGGGAGGAGGACGAGGAGGAGAGGGAGGGGGTGGGGGTGGGGGGGAGGGGGGAGGGGAGGAGGAGGAGAGGAAAATTGGAAAATTTAAATAAAAGCGGAAGAAAAAAAACCCGAAAAGCTCCTAAACCAGCAGCGCAGAGCCTCTCTCCCTCTCCCGCAGCCACGAGATCCGAGCGAAAGGGCACGTCGCACGAGAGGAGAGAGGGAAGGTGTGGTTCGCAAGGGGCTGCAGAGCGGGCGGGCGGCGGGCGCGGGCGGGTGGGCGGCCCAGCCAGGCAGCCAGCCGGAGGGGCTCGCGCTACTAAAGATGAGTTGGTCACATCGCGCCTAATGCAAAGCCCGGGGAACGTTACTTTACAACACCGCCTCCTGTGACCTCATTTCCCTTTTTCCTTTTTTTTCTCTCTCTCTCTTCCTTTCTTCAGAATGTCTCTTGCCCCTCTTTGTGTCCCTCTCTGTACTCTTTCTCTCTCCTACTGTCATCTGCCTCTTCCAAGAGATCCTGGGCGTACGGCTTTCCTATCCGGTGAATATACGTTTTTTATATATAAACTTTCTTCTTCATTTTTTCTCAAAGGTCATGGGATTCTGGAGCATCACCCGCACATAATCTCCCGGGTTTGGCCAGCCCGCCGCGGATCGATGGAAAACACGTGCTTGTTTCCCTTGGTCTTTCCCTTACATCGCGTCCACTATTACCTATCATGAAAAGACCTTTGCTCTCCGTCTCTGGCTTTTGGTCTCTGGTCCTGGACTGAGAGTCTGGTACTTCGTTTCATGGTTCCTGATACCTAGTCCCTGGTCCACATCCCTAGCTTTTGGTCACGAGTCCCTGGTCTATGGGTCCTGGTTCCTCGCCCCTAGTTCCTAGTCCTGCTTTCCCTCCTCGCGCCCGAAAAGAGCACGAAGAAACCCACAGTTTATTTTTGTGCTTCTTAAACCTGTCGCCCAAAAAACAACACTTTTGATCCTCTCGAGACCTCTCACTCCTCACACCGTCCTCTTCCCCTCCCCTCCCTCTCCCCTCCCTAATCCGCCTCCTACCTTTCCCTCCCTCCGCCATCTCTGACGTCACCTTCGCCTTTCTTTCCACGCTATTTTGTCCTCGGCGCATTTGAATGTCCCGTTACTTGCACGCGAATCCAGCACTGTGGAAACCTCTAACCTACTCCCGCCCTTCACCCCCACATACCCGTAACTCCATGCTGCTTGCACCACCTCACCCCCGCTACTAAAGACCTCGTTCAGTCCACCAACATGCCTGAGAAGAACGCTAAAGTCCAGCCCGCAAGAACACACACACAGAATTCTGCGAAACTGACACCAGCCCTCATTCCCCGTGACAGCAATTCGGTCACGTGTGGATGCCGCGCGAGGCATCTATTGCGTCTCTGCCGTGTTGGTCTTTCTCATTCGGCAAATAAAGAATATTTCGGAGTGATATAGCTCTGGCAACGTAACTGCATGTTACCCAAGATGTTCAAGTGTAAGTATGAATCATGGTGTATGCACTTATCATGTTTTGTACAAATAACACTCGGCTGCATAAAAAAGTATTTTAATAAACATAAGTAATATGGATGATATAAAAAAAATGCAAAACTTACATACTGGCAACTTATAATGCAACAGTGGAGCAAGATGATGTCATATAAAGGCCACGGTAGTACCCAAAGCACCTAACTTTCCCACGATAACAAACTCCTCACAAATAATGGAGGCCAAAACTGTGAGATACTTCGCCCAACCTGCCGACACCCGACCATGTCCGAAGAGACGACGTACATGCATCAAGGCAACACTAGACAACGAAATTTGACGCCGAGCGCTAAGGATCTACTGAGACTCTAGAATACATTACATAATCCCTCACAGACGCCCCATGACCACAAGTAACAGGTAACAAACCCAACGGATACAAAACTATGATGACAGTGGCTGGCCTTACACGTGCGAGAGTCCATCCTGACGGGGGTGTGACGCCCGTGTTCCTCGAGGGTGTGACGCCTCGGCTCTTCGAAAACCTCCATCCCGAACACGTCCTCTAGACCTCGCGCTCACGGCAAAGGGATAAAATCGAAGTCCTAACTCGGACGCCGATGTTCAGCCGACCTTCACCTGAACATCCACTCTCTGCAGTATCCTTTCAATCCTTCGCCCTGAATATAAAAAGGAATCCCGTAACTCACCCGAAACTTTGCAAAGTCGGATCACGCGAATGGGCGCTGACGACCACGTCGGCCGAGGGTATTTCTATGCCTTACACGGCGTCGCTGCCTTGTCCTGCATGGGAGGATGTCCCATTACACGCGCTGTAGAGATCCTTTCGCGAACCCGATGGACCGTCCGTGTATCGTAGCGCCTTTTCTTGCGACATTCGCGAGACGATATGTAAAAAAAAGTGTCACATTTTTCGCTGGATCTCTGACCTCCATTCCCATGGAGGACGACTAAAGGCGGAGTACCACGACCTCGCGTGACGTCAAAAGTGAACCCCTCCCCCCGCACACCAGCCCTCGTATCCCCTGAACGGCCCTAAAGCCATTGCTCTTTTAAAACCCCACCACGTCCATAACCCCGTTAAAAACCTACAAGTCGCGC
>NC_061822.1:7548427-7558427 GCF_019202785.1 Penaeus chinensis
CTGTATTTTATCTGATATCTGAATTTGGGAAAAAAGACACTTTATCTAACCGCTGTTTAAATGCATTCTTTTTTCTTTTCAGCATTTCGATACAGGACATTTGTTCATCAACAGCAAAACATAACCTTACCAAAACATTTCCTCGTAACAGAACAATTTATTTTTTGCCGCACGAAGGAGAAAAAAAAAAAAAAATTGATCTCCCTCAAGGATTAAGAGTGCATTAACAACTCCCGGATTACTCCTTCCCAAACATTTTCTTCGCGCGCCCTAGAGAAGACTACTAAACGTCTCTTGGTCGTTTCTCAGACACGATCTTTATAACGAGAAGCCCAAAGGGATCCACGCGGAATCGAGATGGACGGAAGTGAACCCCAAAGTCTTCTACTTTAGAAGACATTAAAGGGCTGAAGAGAACCGGTGGCATGCGACCACGTTTTTGTACGCGGTGTTTATATCTATAAAAATACATATCCAATTGCGATAATCATGTATATAAAAAAAAAATAAGTCGAGGATTCGTCCTTCGCAGACTAACTCCCTCTTCTAAAATTTGCGTCCCTGTCCTGCCGAGACAACTTGGAGCCGGCGTCCCGCGCCTGCCGAAGGGGAAGGCGAACTGGGTCACCTTAGGTGAGAGAGGAGCGCGCTCGGGTATACCAGGTGACTGGCCAAAGGGAGAGAGGCGTGGCAGGCATAAGGAAGGAGTGTAAGGATGGGTGGGTGAGGTAGAACTCAATGGGCAAATGGGCGGGTCGGAGTTAGAGTTTTCTGGTGGGCGGGTGGGCTTTCTGGTGGGTGGCCGGCCGGAAGGTGTTGGAAGAACTGGCTCCAGCAACGCTCTTAGCTGCACTGCGCCACCTCGCCCCCTTCCTTCTCCCCCGCCGAAGCGCCACGCCCCTCGCAGGCTGCCTACGTTGATTCAAAGTTTCCTCCTCTCGGAACATCGACCATAACACCATTCCTTTCATCCTCTCCTCCTCCTCCTCTCCCCCCTCCCCCCTCCCTCCCTCTCCTTCTTCTCCTCCTCCTCTTCCTTTTCCTCCCTCTATCGGCACAGGGTAAAACATTTCCTTACAACCCCCCACCCCCCACCCCAACCGATGCGAACAACTTAATACAAGTCCTTTCTTTAAAAACAAAATAAATAAATAAATAATAAGAACATAAACCGTCCATACAACTCCCGTCCTGTCCCTGGGCAAGCCGCTCTCACTCCTCAATCATAAAAAAACGAGTGACGGTCAGATAACCACCATTATCGTTATAATCATAAAATCAAAAGCGTCGTTACGTTAACAACAGCCTTAACGGTTCTGACGGTCAAATCGGCCATAGCAGTTCTAACGGTCATAACAGTCACAACGGTCATAACAGTCGTAACGGTTATAACAGTCATAACGAAACGCTTGCTTAAATACTCTTCCTGCGCCGGTTCGGTTCCGGTTCCTAAATCACACGTTATATTTTTATCGTTTGATGTCCGGAAATGATACCAGCATTTGGCCTGATCAAAGCTGCAGTTTAAAAAAATATATATCATCACTACATATTTGTTAAACAGAATGAACAGCATTTTCGCTTAAAAAAATATTGAAGAATTAGTATTGGTACAGAAAAAAATAAATAAATAAAAATAAAAGAAAAAGAAAATGCCACTTTCAATATACGCTTAAAACACAATAACGTTTACACTGAAAACACACAAAAGTATCAGTAATGAATTCTTCCATCCCTTCACCGCCATAGATTCCATACAATACTCCCAAACCACCATCCACGCCGCCGCCAAAAAAAACACGAGGACCAACAAACAGCACGACGCCCTTACACCTAAAGAAGCACACTCGACCCACGACCCCCCACCGCATGCATACCGGCGCCTCCGGACAGCCCCGCCGACGAGATCATCCCCCTCAACCCCTGCCATTCATGCCACTGCAACCTCAAACATGGAAGTCGGGGGGGGGGGGGGAGGAGGAGGAGGAGGAGGAGGAGGAGGAGGAGGAGGAGGAGGAGGAGGAGGAGGAGGAGGAGGAGGAGGAGGAGGGGGGAAGGGGAAGGGGAAGGGGAAGGGGAAGGGGATGGGGAAGGGGTGGGGGAGGGAGAGGGTGAGGTGGGTCGAGGGGGGGGAGGGGGGAGTAGTAGTAGTTCGGAATTTGGAAAAGAATGGAGGAAGGGAATGTGTGTGTGTGTGTGTGTGTGTGTGTGTGTGTGTGTGTGTGTGTGTGTGTGTGTGTGTGTGTGTGTGTGTGTGTGTGTGAGTGTGTGTGTGTGTGTGCATACATGCATACTTACATACATAAATTATATATACATATATATATGCATATATACATATATACAGAGAGAGATATAGAGAGAGAGAAATTTCCCGGACCGGGCATCGAAACACATTTCAGCAAAATTTACTCTACATCATTTATCTCTTAGCCTGATCCGAACCCGAACTCCAGTTGGAAAAGGGGGGGGAGTTGGGAGGTGGGGGGGGTCACTGATCATATTTGGCGTCTTAACAACCAAACAATGAGAGGAAAAATCCAATTAAATTCAAAGATGGGCAAACACGAGCCATTTACCTCCCCCCTCCCCCTCCCCTACCTCCCCGCCCGCCGCCCCAATTCCGT
This sequence comes from Penaeus chinensis, assembly GCF_019202785.1. NCBI lineage: Eukaryota > Metazoa > Arthropoda > Malacostraca > Decapoda > Penaeidae > Penaeus > Penaeus chinensis. The sequence continues at coordinate 7,551,055 of NC_061822.1, forward strand.
AGCATCATTTATTCACTAAGAACAAACACGACCGTTGTATTCCTGGAATAATGTGCTGTGTGCGGAGTAATCTCGTTCCTCTTCTAATCTCTAATCATTTTTCTTCTTCTTTAGACTAAAAGGAACATTCAGCGCAAGAAAATTAGCACTAGCAGTTAAATACGCACAGCGCGAGGAGCGAAATTCGCGCTGAAAACTGCGACTTCAAAAAGGTGATGAATACATCTGTGTACTCAAATGATGACATTAAAAAACATCTGGTCCCCATTTGCACCCAGTCACACGTTCAAACACACGCACACGCACAAGCACACGCACACACACACATACACACATATACACACATATACATACATATACATACATACATACATACACAAACACACACACACACACACACACACACACACACACACACACACACACACACACACACACGCGCGCACACGCACGCGCACGCACACACGGGGGGTAATCTGTCGGCATTCCAATAGTCTGTCAAAGATGCATTACTGCGCTGAAATTTCGGGGACATTTTAACGCCGATACAAGTTGCATTTTCCCCTGAAACCCATTTCCTCGGGAGCATCACAAACGAAGCGCAACGGAGTACAAATATGTATATACATGAGCAGAATAAATTCACTATTCTGATTCGTCCCTAGACAGTCAGCTCTGCAATGGGAGGGCCCAGGAGTGGAGGAGGGGGGGGGGGGGTAATGGAAGGGGAATGGAGAGGGGATGGAGGAAGAGAGAGACGAACGGGGGGGGGGGGGGGGTGGCGTTGGAGATGGGAAAAGAGTAGGAATAGGGATGGAGACAGAAGGGAATGAGAGGGAGGGATAGGGGAAAGGGGGGATGTTAGTCGAGGGAGAAGACAGGAGACGGAATGGGGAAGAGCCTGAGGGGAGAGTGAAGGGAGGGGGAGCGTGAGGAGAGAAAGGAGGAGAAGAGGAGAAAAGGAGAAGGGCAAGAGAAGGGAATGAGAACGAGAAAGAGAAGAGGACGATGTGCTCTGTGACCCCAAAACAGATTTGCTAAGCAACAGAAACTTTAGTGGCGTTTGCGAATGTGCTTCTCATACTAGTACAGAGTGCGCCTGCCCCCCCCCCCCCCCCTCTCTCTCTCTCTCTCTCTCTCTCTCTCTCTCTCTCTCTCTCTCTCTCTCTCTCTCTCTCTCTCTCTCTCTCTCTCTCTCTCTCTCTCTCTCTCTCTCTCGTATCATTTGATCTCGCGGCCATGTACATTTCCAACACTCGATTACCGGTTTCTCGGAGGACGAGTAGATAGAGACAGACAGATTCTCGATAACACGATAAGATAACAAGGTCCATGATGTTGCCATCGCGCGCGGGTGTGTGGGCGCGCGTGTGTGTGTGTGTGTGTGTGTGTGTGTGTGTGTGTGTGTGTGTGTGTGTGTGTGTGTGTGTGTGTGTGTGTGTGTGTGTGTGTGTGTGAGAGAGAGAGAGAGAGAGAGAGAGAGAGAGAGAGAGAGAGAGAGAGAGAGAGAGAGAGAGAGAGAGAGAGAGAGAGAGAGAGAGTGTGTGTGTGTGTGCGTATGTGTGTGTCTGCAATCGTGCAGCGAGTAAAAGTGCGAGTACATGTGTATATTTCTGTGCGGCGAGTGTGCGCGAGCGTGCACGTGTGCGTGTTGTAAGGGGGGTGGGGGTCATTCTCAAGAAAGAAAATTGCGTATTGTTAATCCTGTGTGGCCGAGTTGGCTCAGTGCTGTTTGGCCTTGAAGCCTGCCAGTGTTTAGTCACTTAATTTTTTGTTGTTGCTTTTGCTGTTGATGCTGTTCTTTTATAACTTTTGGGTGTTTTCTTTATCTTCTCTCCACATGCTAACCACACATGATGCCACCTCATCAACTGCGAGTTATGACACCCTTTCCCTTCTTGACACTCCAAAGCTCTCATTCCTCACCCCTCTCCCACTCTCTCCCTCTCCTCCCCCCTCACAACTTTCATCACTCCGCTTGCACAATCACCCCAACACGCCTTATCAGTCTCCTCTCTGTAATCTCTATATGAAAACACGGCCTCTTAAAAGAAAACTACACAATTCGCACAAGCCTTGAATATTATAAGGGAAGATTGGGACGCTCAAAAAAAAAGAAAGAAAAAAAAAAAGCAAGACTCCGAGGATAATTCATTCCGCAATTACTTTTGCCCATTTCGCCCAACCCGCCGCCATGCTATTCTCGGAAACCAGGCATAATCTAAAGCCAGGCGCCTCACCACACCGGGGGGGAGGAAGGGGGTAGGAGGGGGAGAGGAGGAAAGGGGTAAGGCGAGGGAGGGGTAGGAGTGAGGAGGAGGAGGGAGGGAGAGGTAGTAAGGGAGGAGAGCAGCCCATTCTCCCAAAACATGATTTGGCGCCTCCCGCTCCCCCTCCCCTTCTCCTTCCCTCTCTTTCCCTCTCCCGCCTCCTCCCCTAACTCACCCCCTTCACTCTTATTCTCTCGCTCGCTTACACCCTCCTCTCTCCACCTTCCTCCAGGGGGCTATCTCCAGGGGCCCACAACCCCTCCCCGGCGCCCTCGCGTCAAGGGCCGGCCGATCGCTTCCCGAAAGCCCTTGCGAAAGACCCTGAGTGTTTTCGCTAAGCGCAGGGTATAATTAGCGCCGGCGAATGAGGCTTATCCAAACAACTCCGCGCGTATTCACCGCTGCCCGCGCAATTATCCATCCTCTCCTCCCTCCCCTTCCTCTCTCCCTCCCCCTCTCCCTCTCCCTCCCCCCTCCTTCCTCCTTCCCTCTCCTACCTCTCTTCTTCCTCCTCCTTTACCTCCTCCGTTTCCTTCTTCTCCTTTTCCTTCTCCTTCTCCTCTTCCTTCTCTTTCTCCTCCTCCCTCTTTCTCCTCCTCCTCCGTCCCCTCCTTCTCCTGTGCCCAAATCTCACCAATAACGGAAATCTTGACGAAGACGAAGGAGGCGTCAGGATGGTGAAGAGTCATGAGGGGTGGGAGGAGGAGGAGGAGGAGGAGGAGGAGGAGGAGGAGGAGGAGGAGGAGGAGGAGGAGGAGGAGGAGAGGAGAAGGAGAAGGAGAAGGAGAAGGAGAAGGAGAAGGAGAAGGAGAAGGAGAAGGAGAAGGAGAAGGAGAAGGAGAAGGAGAAGGAGAAGGAGAAGGAGAAGGAGAAGGAGGAGGAGGAGAAGGAGGAGGAGGAGGAGAAGGAGAAGGATGAAGAGAAGGAGAAGGAGAAGGATGAAGAGAAGGAGAAGGAGAAGGAGGAGGAGGAGAAGGAGGAAGAGAAGGAGGAGAAGGAGGTGGAGGAGGAGGAGGAGGAGAAGGAGGAGAGGAGGAGGAGGAGAGGAGAAGGAGGGAAGGAGAAGGAGGAGAGGAGAAGGAATAGAGGAGAAGGAGGAGAGAAGAAGGAGGAGAGGAGAGGAGAAGGAGAGGAGAAGGAGGAGAGAAGGAGGAGAGGAGGAGAGAAGGAGGAGAGGAGGAGAGAAGGAGGAGAGGAGGAGGAGGAGAGAAGAAGGAGGAGAGGAGGAGGAGGAGAGAAGGAGGAGGAGAGAAGGAGGAGGAGAGGAGGAGGAGGAGAGAAGAAGGAGGAGAGGAGGTGAAGGAGAAAGAGAAGGAGGAGGAGAGGTGAAGGAGAAAGAGAAGGAGGAGGAGAGGAGGTGAAGGAGAAAGAGAAGGAGGAGGAGAGGAGGTGAAGGAGAAAGAGAAGGAGGAGGAGGAGGAGGAGAGGTGAAGGAGAAAGAGAAGGAGGAGGAGGAGGAGAGGTGAAGGAGAAAGAGAAGGAGGAGGAGGAGGAGAGGTGAAGGAGAAAGAGAAGGAGGAGATGTGAAGGAGAAAGAGAAGGAGGAGGAGGAGGAGAGGTGAAGGAGAAAGAGGAGGAGGAGGAGGAGGAGAGGTGAAGGAGAAAGAGAAGGAGGAGGAGGAGGAGAGGTGAAGGAGAAAGAGAAGGAGGAGGAGGAGGAGGAGGAGGAGGAGGAGGAGGAGGAGGAGGAGGAGGAGGAGGAGGAGGAGGAGGAGGAGGAGAAAGAGGAAAACGTAATGGTAAAGAAAATGGATGAAGGTGATGAGCAGAGATAGGGGAAGAAGGGAAAGGGAAGGGCAGGGCAGGGAGAGCAAAGGGAGGGCGTACGGGCGTGAGAGTGAAGCGGTAACAGCACGCCTGGGACCCATCATTGAGGGGCCGGGCGCTCCCACCCATTCTTTTCCAGAAGGTCAAGTGTCAGCAGAGACGGCACTCCAAGCCCCCGTAATTCCACCCCGCTGGCACTGATCACCGCAGCAAATCCCGCTCTGCCTCCCTCACCCCTCCGACGACCGTAAAACAAGACGGGGACCCCGACCACCGCTGTCGGAAGTCCGGACACCCGTCACCGCGAATGCACCTGATCAGCCATCGGCCGCAAAGGTTTTAATTCCCATCAGAATGACCGTAACGCCGATCACTTCGAACTCTCTCGACTTCCTTCGACTTCCTTCGACTTCCTTCGACCTCCTCCTCCGCCCCCCCCCTTCCCCCTACTCCCTACCATACCTCAACTGCAGCACCAGGCAGCCCTATCAAATCTCGACTGTGGCGAGAGGAAAAGCGAGGAGGGAGAGGCACGAAAGGAGAGGGAGAAACAAAAGAAGGAGGGTTAGGAAGAGGTGGAGAGGAAGGAATGTAATGAAAGGGAGGGACGGAACGGAAGAGAGAGAGGGTGAGGGAGAGGGATGGAGAAAAGGAGGGAGAGAAGGAGGGAGGGACAGAGAGCGAGAGAGAGACCCCTGGAACAAATTAATGGCCACGTGTTCTCAATTAAGATGAAGATGGAAGAGGGGGAAACGCAAAAGACAGGGAGAAAGACAGACAGAATGGTAAAGTGGAAATTATGAAGAGATAGAAAGAGGCGAAATTGATTGGGAAAGGGAACGACGCAGATAAATAAACAGGAAAAGAGAGGGGGAAAAGAAGTGAGGAGGAGGAAGAAAGTGAGAACATGAAGATAAAAAAAATCACAAAAAAAGGAAAGAAATGGATGAAATGAGGTACAGAAAAAAAGTGATGCGAAGAGACCAAAAAGGAAAACTGTTGAAAAATAATATTCAAAAAAGGAAAATCGGATGAAAAGACAAGGGACACTCAGGGATGCGAGATAAACAGAGGAGCGAATGGAAAGTAAATGGAAAGCAAATGGAAAGGAAAGGAGGAGAAAGGCAATCATTTCGGAGAGAAAAGGAAAGCCATTGATCTAGACAGGCAGGCTAGCTTTGGAAAGAAGTGGAAAGAGCGATGATACTGAGTAAAGAAAGGGAACAGAAAGAACGAGGGCACAATGGGGGAGGGAGGGAGGGAGGGAGGGAGAGAGAGAGAGAGAGAGAGAGAGAGAGAGAGAGAGAGAGAGAGAGAGAGAGAGAGAGAGAGAGAGAGAGAGAGAGAGAGAGAGAGAGAGAGAGAGAGAGAGACAGGGAAACGGATACAGACACCATGCACACGAGCGGAAACCTGTCAGGACGGGGGAAAGGGGCACAAACCGGGGAAAACAAGAACCCCCCCCCCCCGCCGGGATTTTTAGCGAAAGAGAAGAAATTATCCGGCAACTGTTTACGTATACATAACAGCGTTCGAAAATGAAATAAAAATGGAATGGATCTCTAAAAATAGAGAGGACGCCTTCCACGGACATGCGGGGAAATGAAACCTCGGAAACCCTGACATCATTCTTTCTCTTCATTGTCATAGCAGGCTGAGAGGAGGAGGTGGTAAGGGGGAGGGGATGAGGGAGGAGGAAAGGGTAAGAGGCAGGGAGGGGGGAAGTGGCAGGGAGGGGGGAAGTGGCAGGGAGGGGGGAAGTGGCAGGGAGGGGGGAAGGGGTAGGGAGGGGGGAAGGAGCAGGGAGGGGGGAAGGGGCAGGGAGGGGGGAAGGGGTAGGGAGGGGGGAAGGAGCAGGGAGGGGGGAAGGGGCAGGGAGGGGGGAAGGGGTAGGGAGGGGGAAGGGGTAGGGAGGGGGGAAGGGGCAGGGAGGGGGTAAGGGGGAGGGAGGGGGTAAGGGGGAGGGAGGGGGCAAGGGGGAGGAAGAAAGGGTAAGGAGGAAGGAGGAGGTGGAGGGGGAGGGGAGGAGGAGATGGAGCAAGGGAGGGGAGCGGGGAAGTAGGCCGGACGAAGGGTCGGGGAGGGAAGGAGGTATAGCTTTCGGCAGAAGATAAGGAAACGAAAACGTGAAAGAAATTCCATTCCGAAAGACACCCACTTCCGCAATAACTTGAGAAATAAAAAAAATATATATAAAAGAAAAATAAATAAAAAGAAAAAAAGAAAGAAGACCAATATATACGTTATATCTCCCCCCCACGCCGCCAGCCAAAATCAAACAGACCCAAACGCCAAAAATATCAATAAGAAACAAAAACAAAACGACGGGAAAACGTGTCCCAAACCTAAGGGCGGCCTCCTTCGTCAGGATCTGGTGTAGAGTCTCTAAAATGGGCATCATAAGCCTCTCGCAAGCCTCAAGATCTGAGGGGAGGACGACGCACATTAACTAATCAACACAACTGCGAGTACGAGTATTTTTAAACAATTAAACAAATAAATACATATATACATACACACATAAGTACGTAAGTAAGTACGTAAGTAAGTGCGTAAGTAAGTACGTAAGTAAGTGCGTAAGTACGTACGTAAGTAAGTGCGTAAGTAAGTACGTAAGTAAGTACGTAAGTAAGTACGTAAGTAAGTACGTAAGTATGTTAGGACTACACTTTAAGAAATAAAGGGGATTTTTTATATTTAATCATTACGATTTTTAAGCAATTCAAAGGGTCATGGGGCATATGCACAAAAGCTCTAGAAACCCCTTGTTTTTTTTTCATTGGGGGCGTACCTCTTCTCTCCCCTTCTATCCTCTTCTCTCCCCTTCTATCCTCTTCTCTCCCCTTCTATCCTCTTCTCTCCCCTTCTATCCTCTTCTCTCCCCTTCTATCCTCTTCTCTCCCCTTCTATCCTCTTCTCTCCCCTTCTATCCTCTTCTCTCCCCTTCTATCTCTCTCTCTCCCCTTCTATCCTCTTCTCTCCCCTTCTATCCTTTCTCCCCCCTTTTCTATCCTCTTCTCTCCCCTTCTATCCTCTTCTCTCCCCTTCTATCCTCTTTCCCCTTCAAATCCTATTCTCTCCCTTCTATCCTCTTCTCTCCCCTTCTATCCTCTTCTTCCCTTCTATCCTCTTCTCTCCCCTTCTATCCTCTTCTCTCCCCTTCCCTCTTCTCTCCCCTTCCCTCTTCTCTCCCTTTCCCTCTTCTCTCCCCTTCCCTCTTCTCTCCCCTTCCCTCTTCTCTCCCCTTCCCTCTTCTCCCATCCCTTCCTCTACTCTTTTCTGCTCTCTTCTCTCCTCTTTTTTTTTTCTCCTCTCCTCTCCACTTTTCTCCTCTCC
>NC_061822.1:7563427-7580927 GCF_019202785.1 Penaeus chinensis
GAGGGCGGAAGGGAGCGGAGGGGACAAGGGGGGAGGGAGGGAGGACGAGGAGAGGGGTTAAGAGTCTCACCGAAGCACGATGCCGGAGATACCTCACACCCGCCGCGACGAGGCAGGAAGCAGGACAAAATAAGATGAAATTAGGAAAACGCCAAGAACGAAGAACAAGAAGGTAAACAAGTAGTGATGGCGTGAAAATCGCGAAGAGTAAACACAGAATTCTATTACACAAGATGAGAGAGACCGCCCCCCCCCCCCCCCCATATACACACAACTCTCCAGCAAAAAAAAATCGGAATTAGAAAGGGGGAATAACTAAAAAATAAATGAATTAACCAGAACCAGAAAGAGAAGACAAGAAGCCGTGGAAAGGCGAAGTGAATAAGAACACTTGAAAACAAGAACTCATCGAAAACGCAGCTATTCTTCAAAAATGATTTATGAAGAAGCAAAACTTTCAGGAGGAAGGAGGAGGAAGAGGAGGAATGGGAGGAGAAAGAGGAGGAAGAGGAGGAAGAGGAGGAATGGGAGGAGAAAGAGGAGGAAGAGGAGGAATGGGAGGAGAAAGAGGAGGAAGAGGAGGAATGGGAGGAGAAAGAGGAGGAAGAGGAAGAAGAGGAGGAGGAGAAGGAGGAGGAGGAGGAAGAATGGGAGGAGCAGGAGGAGGAGGTGAACGAGGAGTAGGAAAACAAGGAATAGATGGAGGAGGAAGAGAAAGAAGGAGAGGAAGAGAGGAGAACGAGAAGGAAGGAGGAGGAGGAGGAAGAGGAGGAGGAGGAGGAGGAGGAGGAGGAGGAAGAGGAGGAGGAGGAGAAGGAGAAGAAGGAGGAGAAGGAGAAGAAGGAAGAGGAGGAGGAATGGGAGGAGGAAGAGGAGGAGGAGGAGAAGGAATGGGAAGAGGAAGAGGAGGAGGAGGAGGAGGAATGGGAGGGGAAACGGGAGGAAGGGAGGAAGGGAGGAGGAGGAGGAGGAGGAGGAGGAGGAGGAGGAGGAGGAGGAAGAGGAGGAGGAGGAGAAGGAGAAGAAGGAGGAGAAGGAGAAGAAGGAAGAGGAGGAGGAATGGGAGGAGGAAGAGGAGGAGGAGGAGAAGGAATGGGAAGAGGAAGAGGAGGAGGAGGAGGAGGAATGGGAGGGGAAACGGGAGGAAGGGAGGAAGGGAGGAGGAGGAGGAGGAGGAGGAGGAGGAGGAGGAAGAGGAGGAGGAGGGGGAGGAGGAGGGGGGAGGAGGGAGAGGAGGGGGGAGGAGGGAGAGGAGGGGGGAGGAGGGGGGAGGAGGGGGGAGGAGGGAGAGGAAGGGGGGAGGGGGATACAGGATGAAGTAGAACAATAGCTAGGTGTAAACATGTTTGTTAGAGCATCTTACATCAGATGAGTGCAGATGATACAATCTTTTCTCAAGCATTACGATGCACTTTCTCTTCTATTTATTTAACAATGACGAAACAAACATGGGGACAAAGCAAATAAAATGACTTTTGTATATACATTGATAAAACAAAGAATATTTCAAAAACAATCGCACAAGAACAACTCACGCTCGCTCGCTCGCACGCACGCACGCGCACGCACACACATTAATCCCCTTTCATAATGAGTTTTTTTCAATTAAAATATGGAGAATGATATAGGACTGTGAACCCCCCCCCCCTCCCCCCTGTCTACACACTGCTTAAGCTGGTCCCAACGAGAGAAGATAATAAAAAAAGAGAAAAAATGAAATACCCTCCCCCTCCGTTTACTCAGTTTTAAGTTCGCGAGGTTAATACAAGTGGAAATTTCGACTGCAGGCATTTAGAGACGCTGAATAACTTATTACAACACTGCACACACCCGGAGGACTTGCTAGCTTTTACTTGGACCGGGCGAGTCAACACAATGATTGCATGAGCACGGGATGGATCTGTGCCTATACGGGATATCCAGTGATAATTAATATATATATATATATATATATATATATATATATATATATATATATATATATATATACACACATACCCCATGTAATGATCGGCTGCAAGACTACGGTAAAACGCTGCCCGCTTTCACTTTAGTTGCTGCGTGGTTCCGTTGACAACACAATTAATTTCAGAGATGCAAAGTGATTCATGTTTGGAAACTTCTAATTTATTGTTTATAAATACAACACTTTGCCCAATAATACAATTACCTGCTCCAGACGCTCGCAAAGTGTTTGATATTTGGCAATTTCTTGAGGGCAGCTATGACACAGGATGCTTTACAAATACTAGATGGTTTTACTATGCACTCGGCATGCCCTGGTAAATAATGGAAAGGGTAACAAGAGAATAGTTCCCATTTACACTGTCCCGAATAGGTACTCCCCAATGTGTAAAAACTTAAACGTATGTGTAACACTTTTCATCTTTTATATTTTTATATTTACTTTTTTTTTCTGTAGGAGCGATTTTCACAGATTGTGTAAAAGTATATTAGGACTTCTGTATAGATGCATTTTCTCATACCCCTTCCTTGTAACCAATTCAACTAACAACCAAAAGCAATATAACTGGCCCATTTCTCCGAACATTTAAATTCTTACACCCCGCCCTGCCCGATTCCAAATCCCAGCTCCTGAAAGTCTAAGCCTAAATTCCGACGCAAACAAGCAAGTCACACATCAAACAATAAACCAGTTAAACAAACAAGCAAACAAAATGAACTCACACCAAGCTAAGGCCCAAAGAAATCCGCCCTTTTCCCTTTCAAAACAATCCACCCAAGAAGCAACAACGAGAGAGCGTCACACGGCCTGTATCTACGGCGCGTGATCAAAGCGCGGGATATTCAAATAAGAAACGCTCCAATTTGCATCAGATAGCACTTAGCGGCGCTGTATAAAACAAGAAAGGGGGAAAAAAAGAGAAATCCTTCGCCCACCCCTTTCATCTTGTTTGTGTTGTGTGTATGTTGCGTGCTCTTTGCGTATTTAAGTTTACATCTAAGTGTATGTCTGTGTGTATCTGTATGTCTGCGTATAGCTATTATATATATAATATCTTATATATACATATATTATATATACACATATACCATACATATAATATATCATATATATATATATAAATATATATATATATATATAATATATCATTTATTTATATATATATATATATATATATATATTTTATATATATATATTAAATATATATATTATATATATATATTATATAAATATATATTACATATATATATTATATTTATATATTATAAATATATATATCATATATATTATATATATATTATATATATTACGTATATTAATATATATAATATATATAATATACGTAATATATATAATATACATAATATACATAATATACATAATATACATAATATACATAATATATATAATATATATATTATATATAATATACATAATATACATAATATACATAATATACATAATATACATAATATACATAATATACATAATATACATAATATACATAATATACATAATATACATAATATACATAATATACATAATATACATAATATACATAATATATATAATATATATATTATATATAATATATATAATATACATAATATACATAATATACATAATATATATAATATACATAATATACATAATATATATAATATATATAATATACATAATATATATAATATATATAATATACATAATATATATAATATATATTATATACATAATATATATAATATATATATGTATATAATATATATTATATATATTATGTATATTATATATATTATATATATTATGTATATTATATATATTATATATATTATGTATATTATGTATATTATGTATATTATATATATCATATATATCATATATATTATATATATCCTATATATATTATATATATCATATATATCATATATATATATATCATATATATCATATATATATCATATATATATCATATATATATCATATATATATCATATATATATCATATATATATGATATATATATCATATATATATGATATATATATCATATATATATCATATATATATCATATATATATATATCATATATATATTATATATATCATATATATATATCATATATATATCATATATATATATATATATATATATTATATATATCATATATATATATCATACATATATTATATATATATTATATATATCATATATATATATATCATACATATATTATATATATATATATTATATATATCATATATATATTATGTTATATATATATATATATTAAATATAAATATATGTTATATATATACATATATATATATTATATATCATATATATATATATATTATATTATATTATATATATATGTGTGTATATATATACAAACGCATGCGTTTGTATGTGTATGTGTATGTTGTATGTGTATGCGTGTGTCCATGTGCATAACTATGTACAGGTGCAAGTAAATGCATATGTACATATACATGTTCATGTATGTGTATCTGCACGTTCATGTATGCGCATTCATATGCGAACGTGTAAACGCATGTGGTTTATAACTGTAGGTGTAAGCCTAAACAAAATTAAAAGTGCAAGCGCAATTTCAAATGGTAGTTCAAGTATGTAAATGAGCGCATCCACAAAGCCCAAATGGGCCCGACCAATATCTAATGCGGATCCCTAAATCTGCATAAATAAATAGGCCTCAAGCGCACACAACGCCCAGGAATCACATATACAGAAACGGGTTATGTGTGCACGCGCGTAATTACATTTCCTTGCAGTCCATTAGAACGGGCGAGGCAAGGCGAAGCAAAGCGAAGAGAGAGGAAGGGAGGGGGAGGAGAGGAGGGGGAGGAGAGGAGGGGGAGGAAAGGAGGGGGAGGAAAGGAGGGGGAGGAAAGGAGGGGGAGGAGAAGAGGGGGAAGAGAGGAGGAGGAGGGGGAGGAGAAGAGGGGGAGGAGAGGAGGAGGGGGAGGAGGAGGGGGAGGAGGAGGGGGAGGAGAGGAGGAGGAGGGGGAGGAGAGGAGGAGGAGGGGGAGGAGAGGAGGAGGAGGGGGAGGAGAGGAGGGGGAGGAGAGGAGGTGGAGGGGGAGGAGAGGAGGAGGAGGAGGGGGAGGAGAGGAGGGGGAGGAGAGGAGGAGGAGGGTAAGAAGAGGAGGAGGAGGAGGAGGGGGAGGAGAGGAGGAGGAGGAGGAGGGGGAGGAGAGGAGGAGGGGGAGGAGAGGAGGAGGAGGGGGAGGAGAGAAGGAGGAGGGGGAGGAGAGGAGGAGGAGAGGAGGAGGAGAGGAGGAGGGGAGGGGGAGGAGAGGAGGAGGAGGGGGAGGAGAGGAGAGGAGGAGGAGGGGGAGGAGAGGAGAGGAGGAGGAGGGGGAGGAGAGGAGGAGGAGGAGGGGGAGGAGAGGATGAGGACGGGGAGGAGAGGAGGAGAGGAGGAGGAGGGGGAGGAGAGGAGGAGAGGAGGAGGAGGAGGAGGAGGGGGAGGGGGAGGAGAGGAGGAGGGGGAGATGAGGTGGAAAGGAGGGAAGGGGAGCGGCCCACGAGAGGAAAGTGGGAGTAGAGGGGGGAGAGGAGGGGAGAGGGGGGAGGAGGGGAGGGGACCAGGAGGGGAAAGGGGGAGGAGGAGACCAGTCAGGGCGGGAGGGAGAGGAGAACAAGAGAGAAGAGTGAGGGAGAGGAAAGCAGGAGGAAAGAGGAGGACTGGAGAGGAAGATGAGTGAGGGAAATGAAAGGTAGAGAAGTGGGGCAACGGAGTAAAGGAGAGGTACGAAAGAGTAAAGAAGTAAAAAAAAAAAAAAATCCAAGTGTAGGCAGAATGTACTCATTATGTATAAATGAAGCGAACTATACATGAATACAAATTCTAAGCAAAGGATAATATGTACCTCCACTCAAAAAAAAAAAAAAAATAATAATAATGAAAAAAAATAAACTTAAAACAAGAAACAAACACAAATCAACTCCACGAAACCAAACGAGCGGACGAGCGGACAGCCTGTCTCGCTGGTGGGGGTGAGGTAGGGGGAGTGAGGGGGGGAATGTGGGAGGAGGACTTCGCGAGCGTCTTGAGGGAAAGAGTTGGTTAAGCGGTCGCCCGGCCCGCCCATGCCCTGCTGGGATTATCTGCCCTGGAATAACACGGGAAATTAGTTCCCTGGGATCGACATCGCCTTCCATTTACCTGTTTCATGCGCTTGTCTGTGCAGGTCTGCGTCTGAGGGTCGGCGCCCTGTGTGTGTGTGTGTGTGTGTGTGTGTGTGTGTGTGTGTGTGTGTGTGTGTGTGTGTGTGTGTGTGTGTGTGTGTGTGTGTGTGTGTGTGTCTGCCTGTCTTTTTGCTTGCCTGTCTTTTTGCTTGCCTCTCTCCCTGCCTGCCTGCCTGCCTGCCTGCCTGCCTGCCTGCCTGCCTGCCTGCCTGTCTGTCTGCCTGCCTGCCTGTCTGTCTGTCTGCCTGCCTGCCTGCCTGCCTGCCTGCCTGCCTGCCTGCCTGCCTGCCTGCCTGCCTGCCTGCCCGCCAAGCCTTCCCCTTTCCACCAGCCATATTACCTGCTGAGTGCCAAGGCCCTAAGACAGCGTGTGGTCACGGCCGGCACCGTCATATTGATTGGCAACTCCCCAGTGCAGGTACGTCGTTTGCTAGTTATCGAGGGAGTGTGTTTACTGTACCTCTCCGTCCTCACTTACTATCAGTCGAGCAAGATCTCAGAAGAGATAACTTTTACTTTCACAAGCGTCATTTTCGAAGCGTTTTGGTGAAGTTTCACATGTCATTATAGAGTATATTAACCACTTTTACGAAAGTTTAGGAGGAAAATACGCTTCCCTCATGACTTATAACACATTTACCTTGCCCTTATGCCGGTACAATTGAGTACAATATTAATGTACAAAACTACGGCTAGGAATTACGAATCACTGACTGCGTGAACACAGGAACGTTGCCCTGGTATCCACAAACAATGCAACAAGAAATGAACTCCTGACTGCGCCACAGCCCCCTTTTCCTCTCTCGAGAACACAGCACGTGACTCGTGGGTTGTTCAAAACCAGTTCGCGCCGAAAACTCACAAACATATACACTGAGAGAACACTCCCACACCTCGCCGACGACACGGAACACAACACACTGGACGAGACGGCGGCGCGGTGCTCACTCGCCCTTCACGCGTCCACGCCAGCACATCAGAGCCCGAACAGTGAGCCCAAAATCGAGACGCAGACCAGGACTCGCCGCAGGTAACACTGGCCCCGGCAGCGTGGCACACCGGACGTGGCACTATCGCCGCCTCGCCGCGACACGTAATCCCCCACAATCCCCCCCCCCCCCCCACAGACACACTTCGGACAAAGAGTCAGACGCAAATAAACTGAAGGCAATTGCTCACGTGCGCGAAAAACCGTACAAACAAGTTGTATTCATGTTCAGGGGGGGGGGGGAGGTCCTCGGCGCTCAAACTGACGGTAAATGCACAGCATCTTCTTTGCTTGCGAAAAAAGGTGAAGGGAGATTTTACGTCAAAAAGGGACTAAAAAAGCCTAATGAGGAGAAACGGCGAAAGGCAAATAGGCCACGGATGCAGAAAGGAATACATGGAAAATGGAAAAGAGGGGAAAAAAAGGCAAGGGAAAGGGAAGAGGAAATAGAAGAGGGAAATGGGTAAGGAGCATCACTGAGAGGCCCCCACATCAGCAGGGGAAGAGCTGACGGGAAGAGCGATTATCTCCCTCCGCCCAGTCGCCCTCCTCGCCACGAACCCGCACACGAGGCTCCTTCCCGCCCCTTATTAATTAGGAGCTCCCCACGCCATCTCCGATTCATTCCCCACCAATGCGCTTCCTCTTCATCCTCCTCCTCCTCCTGCTGCTCCCATTTACCTAACTTCGGCTCGCGGCACTTAAAATGCAGAAAGAGATTGCTCTTTCAAATCCAACATAAAACGCACACGCACTGACACACACACAGAGTCGATCTTGCATATTAACTTGACATTACGGAGGCAAATCTCACAGAGCACCCGGCAGCAGGTACCTTTTGATTCTTGTTTTCCGACTTGCATATAATTCTTGAGACTTTCTGAGATGCTCCACGTCTCTCGTTTTTATGTGTGTCATATTTTTTCTTTGTTTTTTTGCTTTTCTTCCTCAATTTATTAATTTATCTCTATTTTTCCCTATCTCTCTTTTCTCTTTCTATTTCTCCCTCTCCTCTCTTCTCCCAACTATCGCACTCTCCTTCGCCTTCACCTTCTACTTCTCCTTATTCTTCTCCCTCTCCCACTCCCACTCCGCCTCCGCCTCCCCCTCCCTCTCCCTCTCTCAACCCTACCACCTTACCTCTATCCCTCTCTTCTTCCTCTCTTTCTCCCTCCTTCCCTCCCTCCTCCTCCTCCTCCTCCGCCTCTCCTTCCTCTCATTCTCCCTCCCTCCCTCCTCCTCCCTCTCTTCTTCCTCTCATTCTCCCTCCCTCTCTCCCTTCTCCCTCTCTTCTTCCTCTCATTCTCCCTCTCTTCTTCCTCTCATTCTCCCTCCCTCCCTCCCTCCTCCCTCTCTTCTTCCTCTCATTCTCCCTCCCTCCCTCCCTCCTCCCTCTCTTCTTCCTCTCCCTCATTCTCCCTCTCTCTCTCCCTCTTCCTCATCATACCCCCTGTCGCACTGCGCCTCGGCTTCCCCATCAGCATCTGACGAATGTCATTACCCACGCTTCGCCAACACATCACGGAGAGCGAAAGGGCCATGCTGACGTTTCCGAATTTATAAAAGTGACGGCAGGCGAGAGAGAGAGAGAGAGAGAGAGAGAGAGAGAGAGAGAGAGAGAGAGAGAGGGAGAGGGAGAGGGAGAGGGAGAGGGAGAGGGAGAGGGAGAGGAAGAGGGAGAGGAAGAGGGAGAGGGAGAGGGAGAGGGAGAGGGAGGGGGAGGGGGAGGAGGAGGGAGAGGGAGAGGGAGAGGGAGAGGGAGAGGGAGAGGGAGAGGGGGAGAGGGAGGGGGAGAGGGAGAGGGAGAGAGGGGGGGGATGAAAGAGGAAAAAAGAAACAGCGCGAGGAAAGAAAAGACGGGATTAGTGGGAGACAAAGGGTCAAAGAGAGAAGGAGAAAAGAAAGAAAAAAAATCCGATGTAGGAATGAAAAAGGACGGACATGGGGGGGGGGGGGAAGAGAAAGAAAGGAAAGTGTAAAAAAAAAAAGTCAGATATAAAAGTATATGATCGAAAGAGAAAAAAAAAACAAAAAAACAGGAAGAAAAAGACAATGAGCATTTTCCATGGCAACACGTTCTGAATGGCAGTAAAACATAGGAATATATATATATGTCTCCGACCGCAATCTTATCATTACCTTCAACACTTATCACCAACAATTTCAATTGCACACCCAGTTGTACAATCACAATTTCCATCAGACTTGTCTTTCTATTTAACCTCCTATTGTCACGAATAAACATGATAACATATTTACGAGATAAAAAAAAATCCATAAATCACAATACAAAGCTCAACAACCCCTTTCCCCGCCCCAAGTCCGCCAAACACGCAACATTGGGGTAAATCTCGTACCCCACTCACCCTCAACACGGCCCCCACCCCCTCTCCCCATACCCTGCGCACCCCCTTATCCATTCTCCCCTTCCCCCACATACGAAAAAAAACGAACGCACCTGAAAACATTAGAAAACATTTACCGGTATTTCGTGTTGGTTGGCCATCATACAACCCCTCCCCCCCCTCCCCCCGAACACGCGCCTTCCTTCCCCCCAACTCCCTTTAAAAATATCTCGGACCGACGAAATATAAATCTAATCTATTTTCCCCCGACTGCCAAAGCCTCGCGTGCTGTTCCTGAAACCTTCCGCTTTTCGCTTACATACCCCCGACTGAAACCTCCCCCTCCCCCCCCCCCCTCCCCCCTTCCCCCTTCCCCCTTCCCCCTTCCCCCCTCCCCCAACCCCTCCCACCCCTCTCCCTCCTTCCTCTCATTTTTTCCATACATGCGATAACTTTTCCGAGAGTGTTTCCCTCATATCAATTCTTCTCTATTCCTCCCTTGTTTTCTTTTCATCTTTCCTTTCTCTTCCTCTTTCCTCCAATTCCTAATCATCAAAAACCTCGTCTCATTCATTTCCCCTTTCCCCTTTCTCTCCCCTTTCCCCTCTCTCTCCTCTTTCCCCTTCCTCCTCTTCCTAACGCACAATAACTCTTCCGAAAATGTTTCCCGTATTATCTTCTCTACGCTATTAATTTCCATCTTTATTTCCTTCTTCTTTCCCCTTACCATGTACCGTCTTCCACTCTCTCTCCTTTGTTGTTACTTTCGTTGTTGTTCTCTTTCGCGTCGGAACTTCTTCCATTCTTCACTATGATATACGAGAGCGTTTTCTTTGTGGATCGTAACTGTCCTTAACTTTTATGTTCCTGTCATTTACCTTTCCTATTAATTTCATCCCATCCTCACTTTCTTGCCTTCCTCTCTTTCGTTCTTTATTTATATTTTTTCCTCGTATAGATTTTCTCTTTTTCTTGCTCTTTCTGTCTACGTCTGTAGACAGACAGACAGACAGACAGACGTAGACAGACGTATCGTGCTTTTGGTTGCAGTAATATGTGCAATGCAATTGCATACTGAGTGACTGCATGGCGATGTCATCAACTCCCCATCTACATCGCAATGTTTAGCTCCGCACGCCTGCCTCGAGAGCTGTAAGAATCTGCGGCGAACCGACCGAGCGTCTGCCTTCCTACTTGCTGATCCCTATCCCTATCCTAATCCCTATCCTAATCCCTATCCATATCCCTATCCCTATTCCTATCCCTATCCCTATCCCTATCCCTATCCCTACCCCAATCCCAAACACTATCCCTATCTTTCCCCCTCTCCCTCTCCAGCCACTGCTGTGAAGACGTCAAGACGACCCTCGATCGCCAGGGCACCGGCTCATCCGCTCGCCCAGTGACGAAACCCGTCCTCTCCCGGAGCCGCTAATGGCCGCAAAGCACACGGGCATCAACGTTAAAAGTTCGAGCAGCAAAACCATTTAAAGACCCGAGACTTCTTTCTTTCGCAACTTTTGCAACCGCCGTTCCTCACATTTCTCCTTCCAGCCGCCCCCTCCCCCTTTATCCTCCAATTCCTCTCATTCCTCTACTCTTCCCTGTTCTCTCGCCTCTCTCCCTTTATTCCCATGACCTCCCTCCTTCCGCTCTCTTTTTCCCTTCTCTTTCTCTCCCCTTTCCTTTCCACCCCTCTCCTCTCCTCTCCACCTCCGCTCTCTTTTTTCCCCTTCTCTTTCCCTCCCCTTTCCTTTCCACTCCTCTTCTCTCCTCTCCCCAACCCCCTTCTCCTCTCCCCCATTCCCTTCCCTCCCCTTCTGCCCTACTCCTCCCAAGCGGTCTATTTACGTCACCGAGTGAACACTATTGAGCGCGGGCGACAAGCTGATAATGACGGACCCTCACTGATCTCGGCGGTCCTGGACTGGCCAACACTCGCTCGTGCATTATGGGGGCTGGGGAGCATTGAGGAGCATGACAGGGGGGGGGGGGGTATCGAATGAATATTCATCCTCCCTCACTTCCCCACTTCTTCTTTACCTCTCTCCGCCTTTCTCATCCGTTCTCTTCCCCTTTCCCTTCCCTTCCTCATCTGCGTCCTCTCTCAGCCTCCTGCGGCTGGTTGACTGGTCATCAGATGGGCGGGAGGCACCGGCCGATAACACACGTACTGTATATCAAGCGGGAATTTCCCCTGCCTCCCCCTGATCCTCCCCTCCATCGGCTCTCAAAGCCACTGATAATCAACTCCGATAATCACTATACCATAAAAGAAAAAAACACATAAGCTTCACAACACCGCTATTCCCAATGTGACTTGCCAATGTCGAGAGCAGTCCTTCCTGCCCACGGCCACTGCCAGCGCCCTGCCAACGCCGCTGCCATACCCTTCGGCTTTGGACTTTGATCACCGGAACACCCCCGGAGCATAAAATTGAATTCCAGTCGTTAGCGGAGTTGGCGCGAATGATTGCAGGGTAATAAATCAACAATCAAACGCAGCGCTACTTCGGCGAGATAAATGGATTACAGGCGGCTCCATCACACCCATTTCCATCCCCAACCCCTAGCATCCCTCGTCACTCGCCCCCACCTCTCCCTTCAATCCCGCTTCCTCCGCCCGCCCGCTCCTCCCCCGACCTCCACCCCTGGAAACGTTTTCAACTTAATGCTAATTCAGTTGCTAATGCACACGGGTTACCTCCGCCACTGCCCATTCGCACAAACAGCATCCGCACGCAGCATCCCCTAACAACATTACCACGCAGCATCTCCTGACAGCTTTCCCGCCGCTTCGCACCTGAACACGAACTCCCACGGGACTTTCTCAGTCGTACATGAAGGCGAGGGATATGATCGACGACAACCTCATAATCGAATCTCCTTAAAAAATGAATTCGTTCCTGAATAATAGGATGCATCTCAACTTGCGGGGAGGGACAAAGTTTTCTCATTTGCTCCACGTGCAAATTTTAAATTCAGTCGATGAAGTAGTAGGGAGGGAGAGACGTGAAGGAAGGGAAGGATAGAGGGAGCGATGGAGGGAAGGACAAAGGGTGGGAGGGAGGGGAGGGAAGGATAGAGGGAGGGAGGGAGGGAGGGAGGGAGGGAGGGAGGGAGGGAGGGAGGGAGGGAGGGAGGGAGGGAGGGAGGGAGGGAGGGAAGGAAGGACAAAGGGAGGGAGGGAGGGATAGAGGGAGGGAGGAAAGGATAGAGGGAGGGGGAGGGGGAGAGTAAAGTAAGGAGGGAACACGCAGCACTGAAGTCAGACATCGCTTTAGGAAAGATTGAGGGGGAAGTAGATGAGAGGCCGGGAGACTGAGATTGAAATAAAAAGATCGACAGACAAATTTAGAGAGAGAGAGAGAGAGAGAGAGAGAGAGAGAGAGAGAGAGAGAGAGAGAGAGAGAGAGAGAGAGAGAGAGAGAGAGAGAGAGAGAGGGAGAGAGAGAGAGAGAGAGAGTGAGTCAGACAGGCAGAGAGTAAATCAGTCTAATGCCGAACTTAAACAGACAAACAATATAAAATCAATATTGACCCCTTCGAGTGGTGCATTCCTGTGTCACATCTACCCCCTCACCACCCCAACCCCACCCCTCATCCCTATCCCTATCCCAATCCCCAGGAGGTCGACGCCAAAGAACTTGCATGTCACGGGACAATTTCGTCCTCCTCCCACGCATTCATACAGAATTGATATTCGATACGACGCCTGGATAAAACAAGTGTCATGCCCCCTTTCTTTGCTGTCTGTCTGTCTGTCTGTCTGTCTGTCTGTCTGTCTGTCTGTCTGTCTGTCTGTCTGTCTGTCTGTCTGTCTGCCTGTCTGCCTGTCTCTTACTATCATCCATGAAGACCCCGCCATCCTTCCCCCCGCACATCAACCAGTAAAAAGAACCTCCTCGGATCCCCCCATAACCCCCTCCCCCAGCCCCCAATCGCAGCAGGAGAAGGAAACTTTTATTGCCGTGGCCTCCGCCTGCCACCTGGGCAACGGCGCCGCAATAGGGTCACCTGCTCAGTAGAAAGGCAGGTAATAAAGTGCAGCGTAGAAGGGGGAGAAGGGGTCGGGGTTGGGGTAAGTGGGGGAGATGGAGGGGGAGAGGGGAGATGAGGGGGAGAGGGGAGAGAGAGGGGTAGGGGGAGGAGGAGAAAGGAGATGGAGGGGAGGGGAGGGGAGGAGAGGGAGGGGGAGGGGGAGGTAGAGAGAGGAGATGGAGGGGGAGGAGAGAGAAGGAGGGGGAGGACAGGGAGAGGGAGGGTGGAGGAAAGGGTGAGGCTGAGAGATAGGAGGGAGAGGTGGGGGAAGGTATGGGAGAGGGAGAGGGGAGGGGGTGGCAGGAGGACGGGGAGCAAGGGAGCCCCGTCGTGCCTCAAATGCCTTTCGTGCAGTGCTGATTGGTGTCCCTCAAAACCACGGGTACACAGGTGTTCGCAGCCTGGCACCCAGGATTCTGGCTTCCATTCCGCCTCCCTCCCGCACACTAATGAACGGCGTGCTGTGACTTATTTGTAAGAGTGACCGGCAATCATTAAGTCTAGAGAACAATTACCTCGCCAACACGCGCTATTTAGTTTATTCGAGCCGCTTAATCATCACACAATTGAATCGAGGGAAACACACTTGTCACTGGTATAAAATTAACTCTGACAGATGCAAGTCTTGCCTGAAGGCCTTGCCTTGCTCTCCTATCCGTAGCCCCACCTGTCCCCTGCCCTCCCAAGCACAAGCAAAGTAAGCAACGTGGGTGTTGATTCTGCAAGCGCCAATAAGCCCCTTACGCAATGTTGGCGCGACCCTCCAGAGATTGCATTCCGCGGCGTCCGGCTGTCACCGCGTCCACTTCCTCCTGCCAAAGCAACACTTAACCTCCGTCGCCTCCAGTCCACTCCGAGACAAAGGACGCGGGGGCGCGGATGAAATCGGCGCTACTGCTCTTTTAAGTGCCACTGGAGATCGAGATTCTCATTCAAGACTGGTATCGAACCTTCAAGAACTCTAAATTCGGATATGAAATTAAAAATTAAAAAAGAGAATGCTAGCAAAACTAAGCAGGGTACATCAGGAACATCAGATGCGAATGGCACTTCCTGTAGGGGACGGCGAGCGAGGATTTACCGAGGGCGTCCGGAGTGCCAAGCAAACGCCCCTCCTCCCTACCATACACATCTTGCACCATTTCTTAAGCCATTTCTTAATACAAACCCTTTTCGTCCTTGTAAACACAAGGTACAGGATGTTATATCTCTGGCACAGTACGCGCAGGAAATAACGATTCGATGTGACCGCCGCGCAGAAAATTATCTTTATACATACGACGTCTTTGACAGAACTGCAGATTTAAAAAATAAACACATGTCATGCGTGGCACCAAGCGATTTTTTTTTACATGAGTGGTTATGTGTGGGGGAGGGGGGGGGGGGGGGGGACGGCGGACCAAAATAACTCACTTGTGTGAGGAAAACTCAGACCCACCAACCCACCCACCCATCCTCCTTCCCGCCCTCCCTTCCATGACCCACACCTCCCCCCACTCCCACCCTCTCTCCTACCCTTCCCCCCCTCCCCCCCGCGACCCTGACCTCAAAACAATTTTCATTTCCAGTCCGAACCCAGCTTCACGTGGTCAAAAGCTTCACAGACACTAATGGGGAAAAGGGTACGTTACAAAATATGACACATACAGGCTATATAAGATACAGGATACAGGATATAACACACCTTTCTCTAGGCCACTCCTCTAGGCCAGGCGGCGGCGCTTCCTGTCGGCCCCGCATAGAGTAATGTACGGGGGAAGTCAACCGTAAAAAAAGGGATATTTACTACAATTAGAAAAACAAAAAAGTAAACAAAAACACGAAAATAAACAAATGCAATTGCATAAACAACAAATTACCATAAACCTATAAATGAATAAGCACATAAAACAAAAAAAACAAAAAAAAAGATCACCGGCCGCACCCCTCCAATCAGCTATTAGGCAAGAGCAAGTCAGCAGGTGTCTGGGGAATCCGCTATATGACTTAGCTCTGCGTCAACCAAACAGCAGGCGGAATGATGTCACCGTGAATGCCAAGTGAGAGGGCGACAGAGGGCATCGGTGCCAAGTTTACGGGGGAACAGATGTTGTCCAGTGCCAAATATGCGTGGCACCAGAAGTACTCCCAGAATTGTGTGCGTTAGGTCAGTGCCGATCATGCGCGGCTCTGTGTTTGCGCGAGTGCCAACGACGTGAGGTTCATGTATGTATGCATTAATGTATACATGTATATGTATATATGCAAGTATGTATACATGTATATGTATATATGCAAGTATGTATACATGTATATGTATGTATGCATGTATATATGTATACATGTATATGTATGTATGCATGTATATGTATGTATGCATGTATATGTATGTATGCATGTATATGTATGTATGCATGTATATGTATGTATGCATGTATATATGTATGTATGCATGTGTATATATATATATGTATGCATGTATATATGTATGTATGCATGTGTATATATATATGTATGCATGTATATATGTATGTATGCATGTATATATGTATGTATGCATGTGTATATGTATGCATGTATATATGTATGCATGTATATATGTATGTATGTATGTATGTATGTATGTACATGTATGTACATGTATGTATGTATTTATGTACATGTATGTACATGTATGTACATGTATGTACATGTATGTACATGTACATGTATGTACATGTATGTACATGTATGTACATGTATGTATATGTATGTATGTATGTACATGTATGTATATGTATGTATGTATGTATGTACATGTATGTATATGTATGTATATGTATGTATGTATGTATGTATGTATGTATGTATGTATGTATGTATGTATGTATGTATGTATGTATGTATGTATGTATGTATGTATGTATGGGTATGGGTATGTATGTATGGGTATGGGTATGTATGTATATGTATGGATATGTATGTATATGTATGTATGTGTATGTATGTGTATGTATGTGTATGTATGTATGTAAGTGTATGTATGTATGTATGTGTATGTATGTATGTAGCATAATCTAAAATAAATACACAAATAAATAAGAAACGCTGCGGCCAAAGCTTAAACATGTGTTTCTTGGCAGATGAACCTCCTCCCTGTCATAAAACCATGGCATGACGACGGTGTCATCCCACGCTTCGAGCAGCATATATTGATCAGCTGTAGCTACAGCGTCATGACCCCCACCGCCATAAGGTCAATCGGCACCCTTGACCTCGCCTTAGTGACGTCATCACCAGGACGATCTAAACTCTTTTCTTGGGGAGAATAAAAGCACTATTTCGAGAAGAAAAAAGGAAAATGGCTTTGATGGGATTTTCGGCACAGGCAGAAGGCCAAGATAGACAGAGGGTTCATGTGAAGTTATCATGGCTAGTGAACTGGGAGAAAGAATAAGAGAGAGGCACAGGGAGGGCAGGGTGGCGAGGGAGAGGGAGAGGGAGAGGGAGCGAGGGGGAGAGGGGGGAGAGAGAGAGAGAGAGAGAGAGAGAGAGAGAGAGAGAGAGAGAGAGAGAGAGAGAGAGAGAGAGAGAGAGAGAGAGAGAGAGAGAGAGAGAGAGAGAGGGGGGGGGGGGGAGGGGGAAGGAAGGGAAGAGGGAAACAGACCGGAAAAGGAAGATGGAGTGGGGGAGGGAGAGAGGGAGAGGGAGAGAAGGAGAGAGAGCCAGAAAGAGAGACGGAAAGAAGCAAAACGAAATAAATACACTTAAAGAGACAGAAGGATAGAGAAAGCGAGATACAGGCAGATAAGAACAGAGACAGACAGACAGAAAAGGAGGCAAAGAGAGAGAGTATGAGAAAGAGAGCGGCCGGGCAGCTGTCGAGAAAGTGAACAGCGGGAAGCTTGGAAGTCTGGAAACGTAGTGGCAGTGAGGTGGCACGAGCAGGCCGGAACCGAAGGGGGAGAAGAAGAGGAGAGGAGAAGGGGAGGAG
>NC_061822.1:7585927-7590927 GCF_019202785.1 Penaeus chinensis
AGCGAACGTCGGACTATAGTCGTCATCCCTAATGTAAATGATGGGCTTTCTTGGTCTTCGGTCGGACCGAGTTGGCAACCGAACAGTTTGCCGAAGTTCCCAATCTATACAGAGGGGGGGGGGGTAGGGGTATGAGCAACACAGCATCCCGCGGCTCTATATTAACTTTCCGTCCAGCTGCAAGACAGTACGTGAAGTATCCTAACTTCTACTCACTTCTATGGAGCTATAAATCATATTCATTACATATACAGCACGAAGGGAAGACAACCCACCTCATCGCATCCAAGGGTAATCAAGCAACGAGTCCGCGCTCACGCAAACCAGCAGCGAGATCTCTGCCGTTAGCCTGCGGCCAATACCAACGTGAGGATGAAAGCCACGGGCGGGCGAGGCTGAGCGGGTCGTGCGGTGGCGCCACACGCAAATCCCGTGCAGCACCACGCGACCGGCCCAGCAGGTGCGTCTGTGCCACAACGGGAACGTAACAAAATTTATCTTCTCAATTTTTTTCCTGAGCTTATCCGAGGCCCCGGCGGCGAGTCCCGTGCTGATAACGAATCGCACCGGCATCAGCGCGGCCACGAAAAAGTTGTGAAGGAGTGTCGTAACTTCGGCCGGGGTCGCGATCGTCTCATTCAACTGGAGATCCCGGTAAAACGCCTCCAGGTGTGACTAACGGTCTCGATACGCTGCAAATCAATAGGACGACGGGAAGAGTGCAACCGACGTGCGACCCTGAACGTCATTTCATTAACCGCCGCAGGTGTTCCCCGACTACTCAAGTGTTTTGCGTACGGGTCACCTGATCAGCCCGAGTGTGATCTGGGGATGAACGATGCCGCAGTAGGTTTTCCCAGCTCAGCGCACAAACCGGTAGAGTAATCGTAGGTAGTTATTATCGGTAGAGTTACTATCAGAGCAGTTATCACCAGGAGTTACAAAGACTAATCTCAGCATAGTTATCGCGAGGACAATTTAATTATTCCCGCTATCGTTTGTTGACTCCTATCGATAAAACACACCGACTCTGCACTGCCCAAGTTGACGGTAAGGCCCCGTGCCGCAGTAAGTCTATTCTGTCACAAAAGCAAAAAGCTAACGTTCCTACAAATCCACACAAATCATACGCCCGCACTGAAGAACAAAATCGATATCAAAGAAAACAACAACACACGGAGTTCGAACACCGACGGAAACAAAAAAGTTCAGACACGACAAACTTGTCCCTAAATATATCTCCGGTCTGTGGCGGAGTACCTGCTGATGCTCTGCTATCAGGCGATCCGGTGATAAGAGAAGCGTGGCTCAGTCATTTCAATTTTATTATCAGGAGAGTAAGCAATATATGTGACAGAGCATGACATTTATATAGTACTGGTATTAAGGAGGTTTTTATCAAGCTCTAAATTCTTTTTTTTATTTTCTTTTTTTTACTATGAGAGTGGAAAACGGAGCTGACGATTTTTTCTACTAATACATTAAAATATTATTAAAAAATCAAATCTTATCGCTTTAAACCTCGTGTCAAAGACCGCTGTACCTAAATTCACTATGCTGATTACTTATCAAATCGACAGAGTGCAACTCATGACTACACCATCTTCCAAATGAAATATATACTAACTAAACATACAAGATGAAACCACACAAATGATTTATAGATGGTCTATACAAATAGAATATAAGCCCCAGATTCAACTAGGACTAGAAGCATCTCTGAGAATCCAATCAGCGAAAATTCTCTCTCGGGCCCGAACGCGAAGGGATAGCCGACCCGCACGTTATCCGGCCCAAGCGAGTCCGGACGCGTCCTCCGCTGAGCCGTAATCGGGGACAGCCGCGGCGAAATTAAGTCATTCATGCGCTAGATTCATTAGTGTGTGTGTGTGTGTGTGTGTGTGTGTACTAACCAGCCTTTGGAAATGTTTGCCCAAGAGGTTTGATAAACACATGTTCGCACCGTCTTGGCAGAATCCCAAGAAATCGTAAACATTCCCGGCTAGTATTCTCTCATTCTGAACACTGATAACCGTAGAGACGTACGTACATGCGTGTGTGTGTGTGTGTGTGTGTGTGTGTGTGTGTGTGTGTGTGTGTGTGTGTGTGTGTGTGTGTGTGTGTGTGTGTGTGTGTGTGTGTGTGTGTGTGTGTGTGTCCGTCCGTCCGCGTGTGAAATAAACTACACTAGCCACCTTATAAACACTTCAGAATACAACAAATCATGCACGCCATTGCATAACGAACACCTGGACCTGGGCAGCCCATGCAACGCGCGAGAGAAGGCTCATCCCACGGAGATGAATGGGCTCCTGGGCTGACAACGGCCCCAGTAATGACCTCATCAGTCATGTCACAGGAGCTGCTGTACTAATGCACACTCACTCGTGTCTCGAATTATCATTATTTACGCGTGGATGCACCGCAGCACTGTCAACTCCATAATATACAAGAGAAAAAAGGATCTCCTAAAAATCCCTCTTGCGAAGCCCGACCAACGCCTCCAATCGCAGCCAACAGATCTCCCGCCAGAGCTTTGCGTCATCTAGGAATCCTCTCAGCGACCGGACGCTTCCTCCGCGACGCTTCAATCACCCGGATAAGACGTTTACGAGAAGCCCTCGGGGTCAACGCGGGGTGACACGCGAGCAGTGATATCTGTCGCCTGTCATTCCTCCGACGAGATCGGGCAAGCTGACAGCGCGGGAGCACGCTCATATCCTCGCTTCTCATTGCACTCTCCATAGCCAAAAATACCTCCCACATTTCCCTTCAACTGACACATCGGAGCCAACCAACCTACACACCCACCTTCCTTCCCTACTTTCCCTCCCTCCCTCCCTCCCTCCCTCCCTCCCTTCCTCCCTCCCTTCCTCCCTCCCTCCCTTCCTTCCTCCCTCCCTCCCTCCCTCCCTCCCTTCCTCCCTCCCTCCCTTCCTTCCTCCCTCCCTCCCTTCCTCCCTCCCTCCCTTCCTTCCTTCCTACGACCCTTCCACTCACACCCCTTCCTCCCCCCAAGCACCCTAAGCACCCCAATACCTCCAGACCCTCCCCGAGGACCGACTCCCGCTGTGCCAGGGGCTTTGATTGCGACGAGGCAAGACCCGGGTTTACGACCTGCGAGCTGTTATCCGGCACAAATAATGACTCGTGATAGAAAGCTCTCTTATAGGGGACACCTTCCCGGGAACGATCCCCTCTGCCTTCCTCCTATGGCGTCTCTCCCTCATTCCCTCATTCCCTCCCTCCCTCCCTCCCTCCCTCCCTCCCTCCTCCCTCCCTCCCTCCCTCCCTCCCTCCCTCCCTCCCTCCCTCCCTCCCTCCCTCCCTCCCTCCCTCCCTCCCTCCCTCCCTCTCTCTCTCTCTCTCTCTCTCTCTCTCTCTGCTTCTCTCCGACTTTACGACTTTACTCTGCTCCTCTCCCTCTCTCTTTGCTTCTCTCTGCATCCCCTCTTCTCTCTTCCTTCTTTCCCTCTCGACGCGACGCACCTTAAACCGAACTACAACACGCTCTCCGCAAATCTCCTCCTCGACATCGAATCCCCCGTTCGAGGAGGAGGTGCTGGCCGCATCTCCTCCAGACGGCTATCGGCAAGCCTTCCCGATTCCGCGGACTGATTTGTTTACGAAAATTTCTTGAACTGACGGCCTTGTTCAGAAGTCCCTGGTTTTGTGAACTAGCACGAGCCGCGATGGAGAAATGCAAGAACAAATACTATTGCACCTACGACTAAATAATAGGACTAGGGTCACTGCGTCATTGTATCATAACATTGACATAAGCGACATCAACACCGTCGTCGCCGACTTAGTCATGATCATAGATCGCTCACGTCATCATCAATCTCCGTCACTCACCTCCTGTCCATCCTCCTAATACATACGACGCATGCGAGCGCAAGCATATCTCCTCCGCCGCATTCCACCTAATACAATATGACCGCGAAGCCCAGTTGCGCAAATGGCCATCACTCATTTCCCTCCCCCCCCCACTCCCACACTCACCCTCCGACACGCACCCTCTCTCTCTCATTCTCACTCTCACTCCCATTCCCTCCAACACTCTCACTCTCACGCTCACATAGCACTCGCACACTAACTCGTACTCTCACCCTCACCCAGCCCAGCCTGTCCCACCGCCACCCTCACCCCAGGAAGGCCACTCGCCACCAAAATCATTTATTCTCGACGCAACCCAACGACCCGGAGGCCTGCCAAAATACACTGTCCTTCGTCTGTCACCATTATCACGAAGTCGTCTTCACTCTCTCCCTCTCCTCCTTCACCTTCCCATTCCCATTCTCTCTCTTCTTCGCGTCCCCCTTCCTATCCTACTCTCCCTCCCTTCACTCACCTTATCGTAATCCTTCTTATTCTCTTTCTTTTTTATATTAATTTATATCATTAACTTCTCTCTTGGCTCTCCCCTCCCCCCCTCCTTCAATTTTTTTCCACCCCCCACCTTTCCCTGTCCTTTCCTCTAACCTTTCACTTTTCATTTTTCCTTTCTCTCTCACTCCCCCATCCCCTTCCCCTCTCACCCTCCCACTCTCTCCCCTAACTTTACCCTTCCCCATCCCCTCCTACCCCCCATCTCATTCCCCCATCTCCCCCCCGAACTTTTCGTAATTATGCTTCCTCGTGGCCCGAAGCATCCTCCGGCCCGGCCACCGAGACTCCAGCATCATCATCTCCAATTGATGTCTGCGTCTTACGTGTACGCGGCCGAGAGGCTGCGGGGGGGAAAAAAGTATTTGTCGTTCGAAATGAGACACGGAGGAGGAGGACTTTGAGGGATCGGGGAGAGAGTGAAGGACTTGGGGGGAGGAAGGGAGGAGGGAGAGGGAACGGGGAGCAGGAAGGCTGGGAGGGGAGGGAGAGAGGAAAGAAGGGGGGACGGGGAGGAGGAGGGAGATAATGAGAAGAGGTAAAGGAGAAGGACGAGGAGGGTATTTGTGGAGTGGGATTAGGAGGAGCAGGAGAAGGAGAAGAAAGAGGAG
>NC_061822.1:7600927-7603427 GCF_019202785.1 Penaeus chinensis
CGGCGGTTCGAGGCAACACACAACTTTAACCAGTTAAGGCTACGTCACAACTAAATCCTTCGTCTACACGCGTTCACGTCCAAACTTGCGTCGGTGCGTAAAAGCAACAAAGCCAAAACGTAATACTGCAAATACAGAACTAAAGCACAAACTGTTTTCTTTCTAAAACGAGTGAAGTGTTCAAGGACGACCTTGGACGCGAGTTTCACCTTGAAATCTTTTTGTTGGTCCTCGTGTCCGTCCACTACTATTGCTTGTAGACACACTTGGCTGATGCCCACGAGCGAGCGGGGGCGAGCAGCGTGGGTTAACTAGCCTGGCAGCGGACGCAGAGCGTGTACACAGGCTGGGGCACTGCTGGTAACTGCGGGACTGGCACAGCTGTGTCAGGTGCCGGCTAGGGAACGGGGAGGGGGAGGCGGCTAACACCACACGCACCGCCACTACTTCTGCACCTCACACAGGCACTGCCGACGCTTCCTCTCGCCGCCACGGCCGCGCAACCCAGCCTGATCTTACCCCGCTTTGGGGGCGTGGCCTAGTGCCTCCTCCAGTCACAGGCAGTGTGGGCGTGGCCTTCAGGACCAGGGTTTTACCGCCCCTTTGGCAGTTGCGATCAGGCAGTGTAGAAACGCGGGCGGCTTGGACGTTTAGCATGTAGTTATAGCCCGAGTGAACATCAAACTCACAACTCGTTTAGGTCAAAGGAGCAGTTTACACGAAAAAATACAGTGCTTAAGCGACATAAACAGTCGTTTGATCATTTGCAATTGCTACTTCAATTTCAAATTCCCAGAGCTTCCATTATATAGGAAAAAATAGCAATCATTCACAAAAAGAAAGAGTGCTCAAAACTCAACGACTGATAAAGCTTAAACGGTCAGGCCCGTCTCCCACCTGTACGATTGCAGAGCCAGTTCGCAACCCTGCAAGGCGCACAGGACGTCACCAGCGGCCACTCGCCGCGACGACCCGGTTAACAGCACCAGCCGATCCCGAGCACGCATGGAGGTAAGTAACGGTTGCAAAAACTGCATGCTCTCTCGCGGGATCGCTTAAGTACTCGCGCACTTCCGTAAAGTACCCAGGGGAGTCAAGTCAAGTTAACTTCCTAATAATAACGCAAAGCTGCCTCCAGCCCGGATGATTCCGTACCTGCGTTAGGAGCAGGGGATTGAGGGCGAGAGGAAGGGGGAGGGAAGAAAGGGGGGAGGACAGCCATAGGGACGAGGGGGGAGGAGAAGGAGAGGGGAGGGGAGGAGAAGGAGAGAGGAGGGGAGGGGAAGGTCACAGATGGCGACGCTGGGGATGCTTGTATCGATGGTCATGTGGTGGCAGTGACCGCGCAGAGGGTGGTGTGGCAGCGATGATGTAGTTATGATACACTTTAATGAAGTAGACAGAACTTTCCCGTTGCCAGCCCGCGAGTTTGTCAAGAGCGAAGTTTATAATAATAGAAGGAAAGAGAAAAAAAGGGGTAGGATTTAATTTGCTTGACAAAAGTGTAAGCAGTAAGACTTTCTTCACAAAAAGATTCGTATCTTTCACTCATTGTCCGATTTTCCTTCAAATACAAACGTCTCACCTCCTGTCCTAATATTATGTTTGCCCAGTTAATTTGATTTCACTCGCACTCACACATGCTTACGTACACATACAAACACGAATGAACGAACGAACGTGCGCGCGCACATGCATCCATACATAATACACACACACACACACGCGAATGCGCGCAGACACACACACTCACACACACACACACACTCACACTCACACTCACACTCACACTCACACGAACGCGCGCGCGCGCACACACACACACGCACACGCACACGCACACACACGCACAAACACTACCCCCAACATCCCTCACCCCATCACACACTCTTACCAACCCAACCCCACCCCCTTACCCCGCACAACCCACTACCCTCCCCCTCCCCCGGCATACGCCTGCCTCCCATGACGGAGTGGGCCTTTTCATTGTGAAAGACGCAAAAAAAAACGGATGAATGAGAATGAATACCGCCGGAGCACGAGGGATACGAGGCGGGTCCGAATGTATCTTCATTAGAAATAGATATATTTCTGACGAAGCTCACATATACAGACCTTGTGCTGTGAAGAAATTTACTCTCCCTCGCACCCGTACAGATAATGACTGCTATGTTTATTCTTCCTTTTCCCTTCTTTCTTTCTTCGTTTACTTCCTTCGCCTTGTCCTCCTCCTCCTCCTGCTCCTGCTCCTCCCCCCTCCATTTTTTCTCCCCTTTCCTTCTTCTACTTTACTTTCTTCTTTTTCTCCTTCCGTCTCCTCCGACACATCTTCCGAATCACTTTTCGCGCCAACGATGCAGAATGAGAGAGAAAAAGAAGTAACGATGGCGACGCTGATGGTGATGAAAATAAATAGGTGGAAGGTTATATGGGACGGAAATAGAGGAGGGGGGAGGGGGAGGGGGAGGGGGAGGCGGAGGGGGAGGAGGAGGGGGTGGAG
>NC_061822.1:7608427-7610927 GCF_019202785.1 Penaeus chinensis
GATTGCTATGGGTTCGTGGATTCCTTGCTACAACTTGCACGTCACGCTATCTTCCCTTTAGCCATTCTGGTCCGAGCTTCTGAAACGCCCCCCCCCCCCCGTCTACCATTTAATTTCATCTACATGCAAATGCTAAGAGATATCCCCAGGCTTAATCCCTCTTCTTTCTTTCAACGGACTCCCTCGTAATCCAACTTCGTGTGAAAACTGCTGCTTGTTGCGTAAATTTTGGTCCCAAGTAACAAGGACCTTGCTTCATGTAAAGTAAAACGTGAAGAGAACCTCCGTCAAAGTTTCAGCGAAGGGGCCGTTAAGACGCAGATCCGAAGCACCGCGAAAAAAAGTCCCCCGCGAGAAGAGGATGCATAAAAACTTAGAAGACAACACCCCCCCACCCCCCCACCCCCCGAATAAAGCTAATTCTGGAGTCACTTCCCAGTCCCCGCTAAGCTCACCACAGCCCGGACCTCCCGCACGGAACGCAAGCTCTCTCGTCATGCCCCACCCCCCACCCCCCGCCCTTTTCTTTCCTTTTTCCCTTCTTCGTTCATCTCCCTCACCCTCTTCTACTTCCTTTCCCAAACCCTTTCCCTTTCCCAAACCCTTTCCCCTATTCCCTTTCCATCTCCTCCCCTCCTTTCCTCCTGCCTTCGATTTTTCTTGCCTTCCACTCCCTCTCCCTCTCCCTCTCCTCTCCTCCTTTCCTTTCTTCCTCTCCTCCCTCCCTCCCTCCCTCCCAATGGCTCGTGGACTCACGTCTCCTTCGACTAGCATTTAGGGAGGCTCGATACTGCAGGATAGACAGCCATGAAGCGATTCTTTTGACTCAGCAGAACCAGGCTGGCTCCGGGTTGGAGAAAAAGTGAAGGAGGGGAAAGAGGGAGAAGAGGGGGAGGAGAGGAGGAGGAAGAAGAGGGAGAAGAACGAGAGGAAGGGGAAGAAGGAGAAGAGGGGGAAGGAGAAGAGGGGAAAGGAGGAGAACGACGGGGGAAGAGGAACGGAGGAAACAGGAAGAAATGGGGAAGAAGCGTGGGAGGGGGGGAGACAGGGAAGACGGACAAAGGAGAGGAGCAAAAGAAGAAGAATATAAGAAAAGAGAAAGGCAAGTATGGAAAAGGGGAGAGAGGAATTGGTTAAGACGACTGCAGAGCTTCTTGTTCCCCTGCCTTCCTTCCTCCCTGCCTTCCTTCCTCCCTGCCTTCCTGCCTCCCTGCCTCCCTGCCTCCCTGCCTCCCTGCCTCCCTGCCTCCCTGCCTTCCTTCCTCCCTTCCTCCCTGCCTTCCTCACTTCCTTCCTCCCTCCCTTCCTCCCTTCCTCACTTCCTTCCTCCCTCCCTTCCTCCCTCCCTTCCTTCCTTCCTTCCTTCCTTCCTTCCTCCCTTCCTTCCTCCCTCCCTCCCTTCCTTCCTCCCTCCCTCCCTTCCTCCCTCCCTCCCTCCCTCCCTCCCTCCTTCCTTCCTTCCTTCCTTCCTTCCTTCCTTCCTTCCTTCCTTCCTTCCTTCCTTCCTTCCTTCCTCCTCCCTCCCTCCTCCTCCCCTCCTTCTTCCTTCCTCTTCCTTCCTTCTTCCTCCTCCTTCCTTCCTCCCTTCCTTCCTCCCTTCCTTCCTTCCTCCCTCCCTCCCTCCCTCCCTCCCTCCCTCCCTCCCTTCCTTCCTTCCTTCCTTCCTCCCTCCCTCCCTCCCTCCCTCCCTTCCTTCCTCCCTCCCTTCTTTCTCTCCCCCAACAGCCCTCCCACCCAGCATCCTGCACCCACCCCCAAGCACCCGATCATGGACGCTGGAGTGACAATTTCCGTGCATTCATCTCGGGCGCAGGAGGGTACAAGTGGCGGCCCGGTGACTCGACGGGGTGAGCAAAACCAACCTGATGGGGATGGGGAAGGAAGAGGAAGGGGGGAAGAGGGAGGGAAGGAAGGAAAGAAGGAAGGAGGGAGAGGAAGGGGGGGAAGAGAGGGAGAGGGGAGGAAGGGCGGGAGGGAAGGAAAGAGGGAGGGAGAGGAAGGGGGGAGAGAGGGAGAGGGAAAGGAGGGAGGAAGGGAGGGAGCGAGGGAGGGAGGGAGGGGGAGAGAAAGAGAAAAAGAAAGAGAGAAAGAGAATAACAACAGACATGAAAAGAAAGCCTAAAATCACATAACAAGGACCAAGCCCCTACTTCCACATCACGTAGTATTCCTAGTCCAAAGTGAGTTGTTAACGGCGGCCGAGCGAAAGTTAGTGACAGCTGATTATATTCGAGAGAGCGTGTGGCTATCACCTATTTACCGTTTTCTGTTCAACTGTCAGTATCATCACCATTATCACCATCATCATATCGTTATCTTAATATCACCATTACCACCATCATCATATCGTTATCTTAATATCACCATTACCACCATCATCATATCGTTATCTTTATATCACCATTACCACCATCATCATATCGTTATCTTAATATCATCACTATCATATCAATATCTCCACCAGCATCAGGTCATTGACATTACACCATCAACATCATAT
>NC_061822.1:7615927-7618427 GCF_019202785.1 Penaeus chinensis
GGGAAAGGGCCGCCGACGCCACGGCCAAATAGGGGCGCCCGGTTTTTGATTGATGGCGGGGAGCGCGCCGAGAGTTTCCCTCGCTTTGGATAAATAATAGAGATAATTTCGTGCACGAAGAGAGTGAGAAGGAGGAGAAAGAGAGAGAAAGACAAGGGAAAAGTGAGAAGGAGGAGAAAGAGAGAGAAAGACAAGGGAAAAGTGAGAAGGAGGAGAAAGAGAGAGAAAGACAAGGGAAAAGGAAAAGGAGGGAGATGGAGAGGGAGAGAGGGAGAGAGGGAGGGAGAGAGGGAGGGAGAGAGGGAGGGAGAGAGGGAGGGGGAGGGAGAGAGAGAGAGAGAGAGAGAGAGAGAGAGAGAGAGAGAGAGAGAGAGAGAGAGAGAGAGAGAGAGAGAGAGAGAGAGAGAGATAGGGAGGGAGGGAGGGAGGGAGGGAGGGAGGGAGGGGAGGGGAGGGGAGGGGAGGGGAGGGGAGGGGAGGGAGGGAGAGGGAGGGAGAGGGAGAGAGAGGGAGAGAGAGAGAGAGAGAGGGAGAGAGAGGGAGAGAGAGGGAGAGAGAGGGAGAGAGAGGGAGGGAGAGGGAGGGAGAGTCCGTGGTATGAAAGTACGCACCAGGAGGAGCAACATGTGTTCCCTGTGTGTTCTGAAAGCCTCCCTGTCTACGTGCCAGATGCGGTGTTTTCCTATTCGCCCTTAACTTCAAGTAACACGAGTTCGGCTTTAAGATGGCAAAACGGGTTCATGGTCCTCCCCATTCCCCTAACATCCACCCCCTTCCCTTCCCTCCCCTCCACACGTCCACTTCCCCTACCTTCTTCCCCTCTCCCTTCGCTCCTCTCCCTTCCCTGCCCTTACGTCTATCAACGGTATTCCATTCTTTTTCCCATCTCCTAATTGCGGCCGGGCATCATATCTACCCAGACATGCGGTGCACTTCTCCTCCTTTTTTCGGACTACATTCACATTTCCTAATCCCTTTCCTCTCCTATTGTTCCGGGCATTTTCAAGTCACGCTGAAAGCAGCCTTCGCTTCTTTTTTAATTGCGTCGAAACTAACCGGAAACTATCTCGTCAAAGGGCATCAGGCTCTCGCACCGAAGGATAACTCTTAGTTCCAGTACTCCCAACCAGGCCGTTAACTCTTTTAGCATCCGAACTACCAGCTGAATTGCCAAAGGATCAGAAGTCGCCAATCAAATTCCTCTGCTCAAAGTATTAGAAATGTTCTTTATCCTCCTAAAGCTCAGAGTCACAACCTGACTGGCTTAAATCTGCTTCCTTAGCACAGCCTTTGAGCGCTCTGCTTACATCCTCCATTCCTCTAACTTTAACAGCAAGTCGATTCGAGAAACAGACAAACAAAAAAAGAAACAAAGAGAAAGGAAGGAATAAAATAAAACCTTCAACAAAGTACACATATATCCCAAGACATATATACAGACTAAACCATAGAGTCAACAGCCTCCATTATATCCCCCAGTATGTGCTCAGCCCCCGTTTTCCAAATAAAACTGTTCTGACAAATAAACAACGAAACGGTCTATTCCGTTCATCATAACAAATTATTTGTTGGGGGAGGAAGTATGGAAGGAAGGAGGAAGGAGGAAGGAGGAAGAAGCGAGATAAGGGTGAGAAAGGTAGAGGGACAGAGTACCATAAACGGAGAGGGAAAACAAAGAAGAAAAAGAAAAAAAAGGGGGAGGCGGAGAGAGAGGGAGGGGGGAGAGGGGGGAGAGAGAGGGAGAGGGAGAGGGAGAGAGGGGGAGGGAGAGGGGGAGAGGGAGAGGGAGAGGGAGAGGGAGAGGGGGAGAGGGAGAGGGAGGAGAGGGAGAACGAGAGAGAACGAGAGAGAGAGAGAGAGAGAGAGAGAGAGAGAGAGAGAGAGAGAGAGAGAGAGAGAGAGAGAGAGAGAGAGAGAGAGAGAGAGAGAGAGAGAGAGAGAGAGAAAACGAGAAAGACAGAAAGAGAGCTCGGGAGAAGAAGATAAAGAAAAAAAAAACAGTAAAATCAAAACGGAAAAAACAAACAAGGCGACATGCAGATCCACCCGGATAATTCGAATGCCAACGAGCAACAGTTACCCACAACCTGATTTCCTTGATTAATTAAAAAACGCGTTCTATAATTTGGGGGCGAGCCAGGGTCATCTTGGCCAGTTAACAACATTCGTAGATCGAAACTGAAGTAAAAAGAAAAAAAGGGGGCTATGGAAATGAAAAGAATGAAAAGATAAAAAGAAGAACAATAGGAGAGACTAATAGGGAAACAGGATGTGGGCAGAATAAACGGAAATGAAAAAAAGGAAGATAAAAGATAACAGGAGGAGAGAAAGAACATTAAAAAAAAAAAAAAAAAACTTTCCAATCTGCAGAAGCGTAATAAAAAAAAGAGAAAAAAAAATCAACTACCTTCCTCAACCACACAACACCACCCCCTCCCCCTTTCCTATCCCTACCACCACCCCGTTCCACTCTCTTCCACCCCCTACCCCTTCCTTACCA
>NC_061822.1:7623427-7625927 GCF_019202785.1 Penaeus chinensis
ATCTCTTGCCATCTCTTCCCATCTCTTCCCATCCCATCCCTTTCCTTCCCATCCCATCCCATCCCTTCCCATCCCTTCCCATC
Source organism: Penaeus chinensis (assembly GCF_019202785.1). Lineage (NCBI taxonomy): Eukaryota > Metazoa > Arthropoda > Malacostraca > Decapoda > Penaeidae > Penaeus > Penaeus chinensis. The sequence goes on from NC_061822.1 coordinate 7,623,511, forward strand.
CCATCCCTTCCCATCCCATCCCTTCCCATCCCATCCCTTCCCATCCCATCCCATCCCATCCCATCCCATCCCTTCCCATCCCATCCCTTCCCTTCCCATCCCATCCCGTCCCATCCCTCCCATCCCTCCCATCCCTCTCCTCCCCTCCCCTTCCCTCCCCACCTCCCTCTCGGGGAAACGCGGCAAATGGAAGCCGTCTTGAGGCCAATATAAGAGATATTTTGACATCTAAAACCCCGTATCGCTTGAGAGTATTTTGTGACGGCTCGCTTTCTTAGGCTCGGTTACGTCATCCTTCTTGCGTTCAAATCATCAGCGGCGATATGTGAACGGCGGAAGCGCTAATGGCGAAGGAAAGGATGGTGATGGTGAGGGTGGTGACGTCAGCGATGGGAGGGAAATGATGGTGATCGTAATGGTAAAGTCAGCGATAATTTGCGGTGAAGAAAGTGATGGTGATGGTGCAGATGGCGACGACAAATGATGGTGAATGAAGATGGCGGTGGTGAAGGTAAATGGTGAATGAAGATGGCGGTAGTGAAGGTAAATGGTGAATGAAGATGGCGGTGAAGGTAAATGGTGAATGAAGATGGCGGTGGTGAAGGTAAATGGTGAATGAAGATGGCGGTGGTGAAGGTAAATGGTGAATGAAGATGGCGGTGGTGAAGGTAAATGGTGAATGAAGATGGCGGTGGTGAAGGTAAATAGTGAATGAATCGATGGTGATGGTGAAGGTAGTGACGTCAAAGAGGGTGAAGGAAGTGGTGATGATGGTGAAGGTGGCTACGTAAAATGATAGTGAAGGAAGTGATAGTAGCGATGTAATGCGTCGACCTCAAACGATGATGAAGAAAGTGATAGTGATGGTTAAGATAGTTACATCAAATGATAGTGGAGGAAGTGATGGTGGTAACATCAGGTAAAAATGATCGTGAATATACTGATGGCTGCGGATTCGAAGGAAGTCATCGTGACGAAGGGCTGACGATGACGCCGACGAATGACGCAACGCAAACCTCTTTCTCACTCTATTTTCCCTTTACATTCCATCACTTTCCCTCGTTCATACAAACACACACTCCCACACAGTCTTTCTGAACTCCAGGGGCGTATATGAATCACACAGTAAAACTAACCTCTTTACGTAGTCTCATCTCATTCCACCGACAAAAAAAGAAAAAAAAAAGAAAAAAAAGACAAGGAATAAAAAAAAATATAGCTGTCACATTCACTAGGCACTCAATTCCTTCTGCAACGTTAGATTCCTCGTACAAATACACTATGATTCAGCAACACTTGCAATGGAACGAATACATACCGCGCGTGCCATAAATCTGCAAGACCTTTGCACGTGGCGCTCTGCATTAAATCAATAACAACACCTATTTATCACGTCTGACGGGAGCGCCGCCCATGCCACCCAAAAACACCGCGAGAAAAGCCCAAGAAATAGAAGGGCCATGCAACTATGCAGATGCCCTGCAACGCTGCCGAGGCCAAATTTGGTTCTGCCTTTTCTACGTCGTTTTAATCAGCTTGATCTCCTTCTCCTGGTCGGCTATACCAGGCAATTAAGAAGAGCTTAGGTGAGCTTACCTCGCACATAGACTTACCGAGAGGCCATGCGCCACACAAAATAGGCCTTCAGCATGCGCCTTCAACGGTGCACTTTCAACATGCAGCATGGTCATGCCTTCACATGCATAAACACAGACGCACATGCACTCTCATAAAAAATCCAAGCAAGGCCCGAAATGGTATGCTTGCTTACTCGTCTGCTTTCTTTTTCTCTATTTCAGTCATTCTGTTTTTCTCTTCCTTGATGTCTTCCTTTCATTTTTCTTCCTTTTTTAATTTATTTTTTACCACGTGAATACAAGGGGCTGGTTGTACATCAGCCTCCAAGTTAAAAATTGCCATGATGAAGGAAAACGCGATATACTACTGTGGACCGATCAACTGAAACACCAACACCAGATTCAACCACAAGAGAGCGTACGAGAAGAGTAGTGGCCCCAAGCACTTACACGGGCCAATCCATAAACAATACAAACTCAAAACAGAGAGTACACTTACAGGTGGAGTAAGAGTCCGTGGAAGACTGGGACAGCGACCTGCTCCTGTATCGGCGCCGGGACTTGCCGCCGCCCCCAGGCACTGCTAGTTCGCCCTGAGGAGACAAAGAAAAAAGGTTAGGAAAAGATTTTACGCGATTTCCGAGGAAGTTGATCTCACACACACATACAATATATATATATATATATATATATATATATATATATATATATATATATATATATATATATATATATGCATGTATGTATGTATGTATGCATGCATGCATGTGAATTCATGTATACGCATATATGTATATGTAAGTGTATATGTGTAGTAACAGATATACATATACATGTGCA
>NC_061822.1:7640927-7645927 GCF_019202785.1 Penaeus chinensis
ACGTTCCGCCCGCCGGGGACCTTGGCTCGAGGCGGATACACGGGCTTTGCAGGGAGGAAAGAGGGCTGCGAGGGGAGCAGGGGAGGGGGAGCAGGGGAGGGGGAGCAGGGGAGGGGGAGGAGAGGAGGGGGGAGGAGGAGGGAAATGAGGGCTACCACGTTACAGGGGGAGGAGAGAAAGGGGAAAGGAGAGAGGGGGGTCAAACAAAGACCAAGACATCACAAGTCCCATAAGGAAAACTTCAAAACACTGTGACCATAAAAGACGACGCCGTGTGAAGGGGTGCGGGAAGGGAAGGAGGCTCGGAGGCACAAGAGGAAGACGGGAGCAAGGTCGAGGACGAGGTCGGGGACGAGCTAGGTATCAAGGTCGAGGACGAAGTGGGGGTCGAGGGCGAGGTGGGGGGGTCGAGGTTGAGGACGAGGGGATAGCGGAGTTCGTGCAGCGTGCGTGAGTGAGGGGAGCGAGGAGGAGGGGGAAGGGGAGCACAGAGGGAGTAGTCAAGTCCGCGTGTAAGGTGAGAGAGCGAGGCACTGAGTGGTCACCATGGCGGGGAGACGAAGGCACTGCCACCTCAGGGACAGCCCGCCGCTGCCGCCTCGCCCGCACCCGCTCCCCTGCTTGCTCTCAAGGACGGGAAGCATCGCCTGCAGAGTCCCGGAAAAGGACGGTAAACACCAAAGGGGAAAAAAACGCTCGGTACTCTACTATCCCTTTTGTATTCAGCCCAGTATGTGGCAAGGCGTAACCCACATAGTAATGGTCTGCATTTACCATTTCATGCCCCCCCCCCCCTCGCTCTCGCTCTCTCTCTCTCTCTCTCTCTCTCTCTCTCTCTCTCTCTCTCTCTCTCTCTCTCTCTCTCTCTCTCTCTCTCTCTCTCTCTCTCTCTCTCTCTCTCTCGGTACGTATTTCCTTTACTATCAAATCCACTTGACATCCATTCGAAAACATTAAATTTCCGCCCTTCTAATTCGACCAGCATCACTAAGGTTTTCTAATATACCAAGTTTTCCGCTCGATTATCGGCGCGTATTCCCCAACAATTCAGCAGCAATCCCTCTTCAACATCTTGTACACGGAAGTCCATAGTGCTAGAATAAAGGTGAGCGTCGCTTTACATCTACGTTTTGTTGTTTCTATTTGGACTCTTCACAACCATCACTATCAGGCCCGGCGCAAAACAGAATGTAATGAAAATTATTCTTCTCAAACTTTCTAACTTGCCAAAACAGGTACGTATGTAAAGATAAGAATAATTACCTTCATATCAAGTTTATTAAAATGTACTGCTAAACAAACGCGAATGCAAACACAGAAGCATAAATTGCATGCTCGCATGCACGCACGAACGTACGCACGCACGCACGCACGCACACGCACGCACGCGCACGCACACGCACGCACGCACGCACACGCACGCACACGCACACGCACGCACACGCACACGCACACACACACACACACACACACACACACACACACACACACACACACACACACACACACACACACACACGCACACATTTACAAACAAACAAAAACTCAAAAGGTAATTTACACCGGCTCACAAAAACATGCAAAAAATGGCATTCAGCGAACAAACAAAAGGCGAGATCAAACAGCCCGACACCACAAGCACTTCATCTCGCTCTTGCACAAAAGTACCACAAACAAAAGACGCTCTTAATTCTTGATCCACTTTTTACTTCCCTGAGTTCGTGCTTGCTGCTACATTTTTTATATATATTTGTTTTTTATATTAGCCCTCGCTAATCTCGCCCAAAGCCAAGACGCGAAAGGAATGCAAAATACTTCCGCGAGACCGAAGGACGCGAGATAAACCTCCGTCTCTTGACAAAAACTACTTCACTTTAGCAGGAAAAAAACACTATAAAGAAATAAAGTGAAGTAAGGCGAGATTATACATACAGTGAGTGAACTGGAAAGTGAAACTCCTTCCAAAGTCTATGACGCGCGAGAAAAGGCAGAAGGAACTTTGGTATTATGACCCCAATGACAGGGTGGTTGGCTGACCTTTCGTCTGGGCAGCGGGTTTGCCTATGAGCTGGCCACCTTACTATTGCCAACACCTAACACCAGCTCGGAGAGGAAGGGAGGCGAGGGGGCGAGGGATTAATAACGGCCCGGAGTCACGGCCCATTATGATCAATTCTGTCGACTTGGCGTCACAACTCAGCGCCTGTGACCTCGTTCGGTTACGGCAATCGCTCTTGACATGAAACCTCGCCAAACGGGAACCTTGACACACACATATTTGTATTGCATCATTAACAGTGTTTTAACCTTTACCTTCAGGGATTTTTTCCCCTGAAATACGAGACCTCCTTTCGGTGGTCCTTCAACTGCCCCATCAACCCAACTCAACCTTATCAACGCCCATGCACCTTTCATTCTACAGATCCACAACCACTCGCAACAAGTAAGGCCTCAAAGAAATGCCGAACTCTTCCGTCAACGGCCGAGTCCAGAATCTGTCCGGCCGAGAGTGAGAAAAGTCGTGCTCAAAATAACCCCCAGCTGCAGACCGGAACACACCCGGCCCGCCACATCGATACGTACGATCTAATTAGGCGAACGGATAGGAGGCTGTGACGCAAGGCTGGACCGGTCAGGGCGGGGCACAGCGGGAGGAGAGGCGAGAGGGGGGTTCCGGGTGGGGTAGGGGGTGATGAGAGCAGGGATACGAAGTGAGGAGAACGGAGGTAAGGGGAAGGGGAAGAGATGAAGGAGAGTTGGGGTAAGGACCGAGAGAGAAGCTAAAGGGAGAGTGGGTCATGGGGACAGGGAGGGGGTCGGGGGAGCGGGGGAGGATACGCGAGATGCGGGGATGAAGGATTGGGCAGAAAAGAGGAGACAGGGTGGGGGTGAGTTAGACAGAACTGACAGAAGAGAAGCAAAATAGATCCGGGGGTAGAGGGCGGGAGAGAAGGGGGCACGGGGTAAGAAAGTAGGGGGTGTTGGGGGCAGATCCCGGGTACCAGGAAACACAGCGACCAGACCTTGGACAAGTTTTTACCTTAGACCCACCGCCGCAGCCGCCACCACGTGGAAGCCTAGAACGATTTCGCATCAACCTTTGCTACTACAACTACTATTTACGCGTTCATGTCCCTCGATTCAGTAGAGCGAGGCCAACCGTGGGCGGCACTAACGAAATGTTAAAAGACGCCAAATGATGATGACAACAGAAGAAAAATGGAAGAACGAATTGACGGCTCGCCACCTCCGCGATGTAACACTCTCACTTTTATTTCCAACCCCGTGAGTCTCTCTGTTCCAAACACCTCTCTCTACACTTCCAACACTTCCTATACTTCCAACACTTCCAGCATTTCCATCACAGAGGGGGCTCAGTGCGGGATTTTCAATTGTAAATAGAATGTATCTCTGTGTCACTGCAGTCACGCGATGACCTAGTTACGTTGTTTTTCAATCACTTTTTTGCTGTTAACCAACATAAATTTCAACACAAATGGGCTGACTGTGCACGTTCAAGGAAATATTTTTTATTATTATTAATAGTCTAGGAAGAGTTCCGAGATTAGTATGTGCGTGTGTACGTATGTGTGCAAATGTAAATATTTACCAAAAAGTTTATCAGTACATGTAAATGTAAGTGTCTGTGCGTGTACGTGAATGTATTTCTGCATGTGCGTGTGCGTGTGCATGTGTGAATGTGTGTTTTCTCGGCCAACAGCACATCCTGAGATGAAACTTTGTGAATAATTTAGAGGAAAATAAGCTGTGTGTGTGTGTGTGTGTGTGTGTGTGTGTGTGTGTGTGTGTGTGTGTGTGTGTGTGTGTGTGTGTGTGTGTGTGTGTGTGTGTGTGTATGTATGTATGTATGTATGTATGTATGTATGTATGTATGTATGTATGTATGTATGTATGTATGTATGTATGCATGTATGTATGTATGTATGTATGTATGTATGTATGTATGTATGTATGTATGTATGTGTCTGTATGTATATATATGTATGTATGTATGTATGTATGTATGTATGTATGTATGTATGTATGTATGTATGTATGTATGTATGTATGTATGTATGTATGTATGTATGTATGTATGTATGTATGTATGTATGTATGCATGCATGCTCGTATGTATGTTTTTTACATTATAAACCTTTCCTTGATTCTAAAGAGGGCGAGCTCCCCGAGAGTCCGCCATAGCCAGGCCAGGAAGCTGAGCCGCACAAGCAGGTATTCCGCTACGCGATATTTCCCGTGTTTCCAGGGCCGCCTCAACAGCAGGAGAGAAATAATAGGAAGAAAAAAATCTATATCCCGAAGCAGAGCCGACACATTCAGAGGCTGTTCCTCGAGAGTTCCCGTTTCCCCTCGGAGGACGGAGGCAGAAAAGCCACCCAGCTTCCATTTCCTCTCTTTTCTGCCCTTTCCCCTCTTCGTTCTTCTCCTAAGGTGAATGTGAGCAATTCCTGTCCTCTCCTCCTTCTGCTTCTCCCGGCTTTGCCTCTGAACTCGCCTCTTCATCTTTCACAAAAATAGACTCCCTCGCCCACCCGAGCCCTCACTCCCTCGCCCACCCGAGCCCTCACTCCCTCGCCCACCCGAGCCCTCACTCCCTCGCCCACCCGAGCCCTCACTCCCTCGCCAACCCGAGCCCTCACTCCCTCGCCCACCCGAGCCCTCACCCTCACTCCGTCGCCCTCCCAAGCCCTTACTCCCTCACCCACCCCACCGTCCCTCCGACCTTGAAAATAAAAATCCCACTCTTCACTCTCCCTCCCCGCCCCTTCACCCCTTCCTCTAACATGACCCCTATACCTCAGCTCCGTCACCCATCCCACTTAAAAAAAAAAAAAAAAAAGTCAACCACACCCATCTCACTATCTACTTCAAAAAAAAAGAGAAAAAGGTTAGTCTTTACTTTTACCCTTGACCTCGCCCGAGTCTCTTTGTCCCCCACCTCTTTAAAAACAAATCACCCCCATGCAATTCTTCGCCTC
>NC_061822.1:7648427-7670382 GCF_019202785.1 Penaeus chinensis
AGAGAGAGAGAGAGGAAAAGAGAGAGAGAGAGAGAGGGAAAAGAGAGAGAGAGAGAGAGGGAAAAGAGAGAGAGAGAGAGAGGGAAAAGAGAGAGAGAGAGAGAGGGAAAAAGAGAGAGAGAGAGAGGGAAAAAGAGAGAGAGAGAGAGGGGAAAAGAGAGAGAGAGAGAGAGGGAAAAAGAGAGAGAGAGAGAGGGAAAAGAGAGAGAGAAGAGGGAAGAGAGAGAGAGAGGGGAAAAGAGAGAGAGAGAGAGGGAAAAGAGAGAGAGAGAGAGGGAAAAGAGAGAGAGAGAGAGGGAAAAGAGAGAGAGAGAGGGAAAAGAGAGAGAGAGAGAGGGAAAAAGAGAGAGAGAGAGAGGGAAAAGAGAGAGAGAGAGAGGGAAAAGAGAGAGAGAGAGAGGGAAAAGAGAGAGAGAGGAAAAGAGAGAGAGAGAGAGGGAAAAGAGAGAGAGAGAGAGGGAAAAAGAGAGAGAGAGAGAGGGAAAAGAGAGAGAGAGAGAGGGAAAAGAGAGAGAGAGAGAGGGAAAAGAGAGAGAGAGAGAGGGAAAAGAGAGAGAGAGAGAGGGAAAAGAGAGAGAGAGAGGGAAAAGAGAGAGAGAGGGAAAGAGAGAGAGAGAGGGAAAAGAGAGAGAGAGGGAAGAGAGAGAGAGGAAAGAGAGGAGAGAGAGAGAGAGAGAGAGAGGAGAGAGAGAGAGAGAGAGAGAGAGAGAGAGAGAGAGAGAGAGAGAGAGAGAGAGAGAGAGAGAGAGAAGAGAGAGAGAGAAGAGAGAGAGAGAGAGAGAGAGAGAGAGAAGAGAGAGAGAGAGAGAGAGAGAGAGAGAGGAGAGAGAGAGAGAGAGAGAGAGAGAGAGAAAGAGAGATAGAGACAGAGAGAGAGAGAGAGAGAGAGAGACAGAGACAGAGACAGACTCTCCTCGACATAAAAACCAAAATAAGTACATACAAACTGCCACCTCATCCCCTAGAACAAGAACACCCCTCCCACAGACGGCATCCCCAAATCACAACACAAACGCCCATCGGGAAGCCTCTGATCCGCAAACCTACGCAGACCGGAAGTTTGAATATATACGTAGGCCGAAAGGTCCTTTAAAGACCACCAAAAGGTCGGGCGGCGAGAACGCAAGCGATAGCAAGGGAGGGAGACGGCTATCACAAGATCACTGTGTGCTGGTGTTAGCCTGTTAGTCTATTTTGCTATACACTGCGAACTGAATTATTTGGGTGTGTCCACTGTCATGTGTGCATAGCTGTGTGTAGGGGTGGGGGGGGGGGGCAGTGTGGGTATGCATGTACGTGTATATGTACGAGTACGACTGGACGTGTATGTGTGCGTCTGTGGGCGTTGGTGTGTGTGTGTACGCGTATGCGTGTGTACGCGTTGGTGCGTGTACGCGTTTGTGGACGTACGTCAGCATGTGTATACAAACCCGGTATATGATGGCTTTGATCTGTGCTCTCACCCAACATCCACCACACACTGCGATCCGACGCACTTTGCCACCATGACACCCACGCCATGACAGGCCCCGAGGCTCGAAATAGGACGCTCTTCTCTCTGCCATATTACATCCGCATGGTTGGCGCCTGTAAAACCGAGTCCAGTCGCGTCCGCAGCCCCTCTCCGCAGCATTCTTTCTCACGCAAATCAGATTAAACTGACTGACTGAACCAAAAAAAATTCACTACAATTCTATTTTCAACGCATCACTTATGACATATCACACTTCATTAACACACTAATGGCCCACCATAAAACGTCACCACATTACGTACATAAAGTTCACTATCACTGGAGGAGGAGGAGGAGGAGGATCCGCCGATGTCACTTTCACTGGGAATCATCTCTGGTTCGAAGGGAGGGAGGAGTGGGATGGAGGGAGGGAGGGAAGGAGGGAAGGAGGGAAGGAGGGAAGGAGGGAAGGAGGGAAGGAGGGAAGGAAGGAGGAAGGAGGGAGGGAGAGAGGGAGGGAGGGAGGGAGGGAGGGAGGGAGGGAGGGAGGGAGGGAGGGAGGGAGGGAGGGAGGGAGGGAGGGAGGGAGGGAGGGAGGAGAGGGAGGGAGGGAAGGAGGGAGGAGAGGGAGGGAGGGAGGAGAGGGAGGGAGGGAGGAGAGGGAGGGAGGGAAGGAGGGAGGAAAAAATTAAGGAAGGAAAGGAGGGAGGAATCAAGAGGGATGGAAGAAGAAGAAAAGATGACAGAAGTCTTTTTTTATAAAAAAGAAAATGCAAACACGACAAAGGAGAAGAGAAAAAAAACGATCTTACAAGAAAGAGCGGAGAAGAAAGCACAGCACGATGCGAGAGACAAGCCCTCTGGAACAAAGCAGGTGGCACAAAGAGGCGAGCGCCCCCGCCCCGGCCGCCGCACCCGAGGGGGCCAATCTAGACGCAAAAGCATTTAATTTTCCTCACAATTGAGCGACAAACAGGAGGGAAGCCGTTCAATGGGAGAGCAAAAGCGAGGCGACAGAGACAAAAGCCCAGTGTGAGAGACGGTGTGGGAGTCACGTGTGGAAAATAATCGATAGGAGAAGCTGAGGCAATAGGATCTGGTGGGAAGGATATTCGGGGCTCTGGAGGACGAGATCCGCAGCGGGAAGGAGGAGGAGGAGGAGGAGATAAAAGGAGGAGGGGAAGAGGTAGGCTGCTCTGCGACGGAACACAAACGCGGGAGAAACGCCAGTCCTCCTCGTAGGGTGTCACGCACACCTCTGCCACCACCGACTCCCTTCACTCTTCTCCCCTCCCACCCTTTCTACTCCCCAATCTCACCCCCCCCCCTTCTCTTCCTCCCACTTCCCCTCACCTCCCCCCTTCGCGCCGTCCAGCCTCCCGAGCGCCACGCAATGCTACCACCCACGAACACAGCCAACGACACAAATCTCCTATAAACGACCGTAACACAGCACATCACAACAATACATACGTATCACGACACCGCATCACATCAAACCACATCATACCCCAATACATCACAGCACATCACAGCACAGCACACCTCGCCTCACTGCATCACACCACACCACTGAACACTAAATCACACCACCAAAGCACGCCCACCATATCCCACCTCACCGTTTCCTACCCTATCGCACCACACCACACACCCCGTTATACCACATCCCACACCAAGCAACCGCAAATCACGGCCCACACGTCCACTGCAACCAAGCACCGTCGTCTTAGCCTCCCACAGCATGCCCATATCCACCTTGTCCCGCCCTAATCCATCAACCAATAACGCCCCCCGGCTTCCACGCCCATCCAGCTTTCACGCCCACAAAGCCCTGCATCAACACGCCGAACCTCTAACATGGCACCCCCTCCGTTGCAACAAACCAACGCTGCCAGTTAAGCAATTCACCCTCACGTCTCGCAATTGCACAGGCTACGACCTCGACGCCTTCTGGAGGGTGATTTCCCGTCGCAAATCCTGACGACGGGCCTCAGCCTGAATGTATTTCCTCGTCTTGTGTACGTTGGGTCCGAGGAGAGGAACTGTGAACATATTCCGTGGCTGATAGGAGGGAGGAAGCAGGGAAGGAAGGAAGGAAGGGGAGTGTCAAGACCAAAGAGAGCGAGTGAGACTGAGTGAGACTGAGAATGAGAGTAAGGGCGAGGACGAGGGTGAGGACAAGGGTAACGGTGACGGTGAAGGAGGGGGGGGGGGGGGGAGGGAGGGAGAGGGAAAAGGAGAGGGAGAGGGAAAAGGAGAGGGAGAGGGAAAAGGAGAGGGAGAGGGAAAAGGAGAGGGAGAGGGAAAAGGAGAGGGAGAGGGAAAAGGAGAGGGAGAGGGAAAAGGAGAGGGAGAGGGAAAAGGAGAGGGAGAGGGAAAAGGAGAGGGAGAGGGAAAAGGAGAGGGAGAGGGAAAAGGAGAGGGAGAGGGAAAAGGAGAGGGAGAGGGAAAAGGAGAGGGAGAGGAAAGGGAAAAGGAGAGGGAGAGGGAAAAGGAGAGGGAGAGGAAAGGGAAAAGGAGAGGGAGAGGAAAGGGAAAAGGAGAGGGAGAGGAAAAGGAGAGGGAGAGGGAAAAGGAGAGGGAGAGGGAAAAGGAGAGGGAGAGGGAAAAGGAGAGGGAGAGGGAAAAGGAGAGGGAGAGGGAAAAGGAGAGGGAGAGGAAAAGGAGAGGGAGAGGGAAAAGGAGAGGGAGAGGGAAAAGGAGAGGGAGAGGGAAAAGGAGAGGGAGAGGGAAAAGGAGAGGGAGAGGGAAAAGGAGAGGGAGAGGGAAAAGGAGAGGGAGAGGGAGAGGGAAAAGGAGTGGAAATGGGAAAGGGAGAAGGGGAGAAGTAAAAGACAAAGGGAAAGGAAGAGAGAAAAAGGTAAAGATCCAGACAGAAAGAGGCACAGAGACAGAGTGCGATTGAATGTGAATGTGTAAGTCTGTATCTGCTTGCCAAGCCTATACGCCTGTCTACCTGCTTGCCTGCGTCGTGCCTGCTTGCCTATCTGCCTGTCGATATGCCTGACTACTTGATTTCTCTTCTCAAGTCTTTGCTTGCTTACGTATGTGTTAATGTTTATGCTTGCGCGGCTGCATGTGGAAGCCCCGGATGGCTACCCAGCAACAAGCGCGTTCCCGTGGGCGGCCGCAGGTAAAGAGATGAAAGAAAGCTACATATAGCACCGAGCGTGGGCGAACAGTCGGTCGACGGCCAAGCGCACAAAGGGGGACGACCTAAAGTGACACAATACGACTCCCGCGGCATTCTCTGATCTTCGCTGCCATCTGCCGAGTCCAAACCCCCACCTCTAATTTGCGCGCCTCCCACCGTGCCGGGAGAAAATAGGCTTGGTGCTACACAATAGCCCGGAGCATTTCCACGTCGAGATAAACAGGCGCATCCCTTGTGCTATGTTAAGCGCTCTGTGATCATGGAAAGGAGATACTTTGATGAAAACTTCTTCATTTAATCTAAAAAAATCTGGAGTTTGTGACAATAACTAAAAAATATCATGACAATATTTTTGAAACACTTTTCGGTCTTGCTTTTATATAATGCCATATGGCCAATACGTTTGATCTCTGGCATGACGCGAAACGATCAATCATACGAATGTCACCGTTCCATACGCTTACGGGCACATAGGCGCTACCAGACAAGAAAATAATAAAAAAAGCAGATTCTCAAACACAAATATATACATATGTGCTCGCACGCGCGCGCACACACACACACACACACACACAGAAAGTGAGAGACAGACAGACAGACAGACAGACAGACAGACAGACAGACAGACAAACAGACAGACAGACAGACAGACAGACAGACAGACAGACAGACAGACAGACGGAGGCAGGCAGGCAGGCAGGCTGGCAGGCAGGCATCAACTTTAGTGACTCCAGAAAGTGTGGCTCTCTTCCCCGCCTCAGAGCCGTCCGTCAGTGCATAGCAACCGCTTTCGCCATGGAGTGGCCGCCGTCCAAGGGAACGACTGCATGATACGCCCTTCAATCAATAAGAGTTTAGCGTTCTGTGGAATCTGTTAGCAGCGCCTTCCCGCGATAAGGGAGTGCGGGCTTGGGCGGGAAAAGGCGATCCCGGGCGGGGAAGGACACAGACACCGCCCGGCGAAGAAAACCCGAGATGTGTTCCACGACACCCATGACGCGAAAGTTTCTGTGTCGCAAGGAAACGACAGCAAGCGAAAGGTGCCTCATGTCAGGGAGAGTGACAAGAAGCGAGAGAATTTCATGTCAGGGCGGAGGAGAGTCTGGGGAGGAGGAGGGGGGGGGGAGGTGACAAGAAGCAAGAGCACTCCATGTCACGCCGGATGATCGTGTTTGCACTGTCAACAGGAACGCGTCGGCAGGAATGCATGGCATCATGCGCATCGGCTGGAACACATTAGGAAGAGTCAACAGGGACATGAAGTGCCGGGCGAGCACGTGAAAGGAGATGTACGCCGCCAGCAAGAACAGACAGAGCTAAGCGTGTTGCCGTCATGAACACCACCAACATCGCCGTCATGAACACCTCCAGCATCACCGCCGTCATGAACACCTCCAGCATCACCGCCGTCATGAACACCTCCAGCATCACCGCCGTCATGAACACCTCCAACATATCCCGCCGTTTGACGAAACACCTGCCATCGAACCGCTATCACCGAGCGCATTACAGATGGACAGGCTATAACCACGGCCGTCGGGGAGCGGCGAGTGAGAAGTGGGCGATGCCTACGCGTCACGGACATTGCAAAGTGTAATCGTCAGTCATGTTACTTTCACCCCAACTGACGACTTTCATAAATGCTGACTAATGATAGGTTTCACTGTCGACCCTTACACAAAAAAAAAAAAAAAAAGTTCTTCTTAAAAACAAAAATCTATCATGCGATCACTAATCCATTGACCTTTATTTCGATTCCCTCACTCATCTGCCATTTTCAAACTTCTTTCTAAATGGCGTAAATACATAAACCATAATAAAAAAACATAATAAAATAAACAGCATGGGCAGTCTACCAATAACACTAACATAATACGTTCAATTATTCCAGCAACTATCATTTCAAATCGTGATGTCATCGTTATTATATATATTTATCTTATTCCCCGTTCGAGGTCAGGCTGATAATCTCCACTTTTTATATATCTTGTGATCACAAGCACGACCTTCTCCACTGCTTGATTAGATTGATTTTGAGATTAGAGATTGGTATTATCATGAAGAGTATTATGCAGCACGTTATGTTGTGACATGCTCTTATGTGGAATGCTTCTGTGCAGCATGTTATGGCGAGGCGCGTTATCCTCTGACATGGGGCATGTTCCTGCTTGGTATGTTAACGGACACATTTATGATATATGGTATCACCTTTCAGCCGATAGCTTATCCTTGGGATTGATTTTATTGCACATGAAATGATTTATGTGAGCTATTTATATCTACCTTTGTTTACGCCCCTACGCCGCTGCACAACAAGCTGCTATGCCAATAACAAACGTTAAACCTAATATACAATCACAAATACTTTCTTTGGTCGTTACAATTAATGTCATCTAGATATTTTCCCAGGGGATCTCCTCTCGAATTCAACGACTGTATTTTCTTTTATTTTTTCTTTCTTTCTTTTCTTGCATAGCAGATATTAAAGTTATATTTATCCATAATGTTAATTTTGTCTAGTACATATAAAGCTAAAAGGTCATTATAAACCCTTAGGGTGAGTATCAGTGCGCTTATAAGATTGCTTATGTGTGGGCGTGAGAAATGGTAATACACTAGCGTGTCGTTGCCGTGGCTAAACCAAATTCCATAAAATCAGTTTATTGAAAAATGAGACTGTGTGACAGAATGAGAATGAGACAGTGTGCGTCACTGTGTGTGCGTCAGTGTGTGTGTGTGTGTGTGTGTGTGTGTGTGTGTGTGTGTGTGTGTGTGTGTGTGTGTGTGTGTGTGTGTGTGTGTGTGTGTGTGTGTGTGTGTGTGTGTGTGTGTGTGTGTGTGTGTGTGTGTGTGTGTGTGTGTGTGTGTGTGTGTGTGTGTGTGTGTGTGTTTGTGTGTGTTTGTGTGTGTGTGTGTGTGTGTGTGTGTTGGGGTGTGTTGGTGTGTGTGTGTGTGTGTGTGTGTGTGTGTGTGTGTGTGTGTGTGTGTGTGTGTGTGTGTGTGTGTGTGTGTGTGTGTGTGTGTGCGCGCGTTAGGATGGGTGCACGCGTGCGTCAGCAAGTGTATGTCTATATACGTGCATCTGCGTGCGTGTCCATTTGGGCGTGAACACCCCCGTTGGCAGTGCATACGAACGTCAAGCCGCGCGCCCGTGCCCCACGCCCACCCGCTGTTCGGCCGAAGTGCGAGGCAGCGCCGATGGGTCCAGGTAAACTTTCCAATACCTCATTTCGCCACCGCTCATTACAAGTTCTGGCGCCTTCGGGCTAAGGTCAGACGGCGTTTTTAAAGTTCAACGGCGAATAACTTAAATTAGGTACAAGAATGGATAAGTAAGGCAAACATCTTGTATGCGATATAAAAACAAATAAGCAAAAAAAAAATGCCCCTCCAAACAAGGCCAATGTCATTAGCGTCCACTTCAAAACTTGATGTATAATTGCAACAAATAATGAAAATGAGTCATGCAAATTTTTCGCACGCAAAGACACTCATGGCTCCGCCTATGGAGTTGTATAATACAATGCAAATTTCTCTTCTCATTGTTTTGTTACTAACCGTACGGTGGCGTTATTCAAGGTACCATCCATTTATTCTAAGCGTTTTTTTAGTTCTTTTGTTTCCGGCAACGCGTCATTAATGAACTAAAAACGGGAAAAAACAACGCTAACTTGTCTCTCTTCGTAACGCTTTTATCACAACGCCGATTAAACAAATGGATTCATTGAGGCTAATCTATTATTTCATCTTCCAGGACAACGACAAGGCTCAATCTAAATCCGCCACGTATGTTTTTTGCTTTAGGCCATCCCCTTATAAACATGTAAAGCCAATCCTAACCCTCAAAAAAGAAAAAACTTGCAAAATGCCCGGAGAAATCTTGAAGCCCAAGTTCAATGTAAATCCAAGGTTAAGAGGCATTCAACGTGGCGAGGATCGACCCGCACACACCGAGAGCGAGACGTAACGAGCGCGGAGTGAGGCGAATGAAGCGAAGGGAATGAAGACATGGCAGGGAGGAATGCGAAGAAGCGGAGATCGATCCTGTCACCTTTACCGTTTGGCTAGTTCGCTACTATTGAATCCCACAAGTGCAGTGGTCCCCAAACTTTAGCCACTCACGTACCTATTGAAGTTTTGCATTGCCAATCGCGTACCCGCCGTGAATCTGAATGGTTGAATCTTGCAAAACTAACGTGAGGCTTGAATATGATAAATACCTTCGTAAAATATATGTATCTTTAAAGAAATAACAATGTTTGGAGTAATTCCCGCTCCTCTGAAAATCCCTTTCTTGCGCCCATGAGAGCGCGGTTTGCGAACCTGTGCTCTAGGCTAAATTTAAGGTGCCACTTAAAAAGGCATTCAAAGTAGAGCACACAAAATATGACATTCTAATGGTCTTAGAAAAGTTCCATCCATCCCCATTTATTCCCAGAAGGACCATTTACACTTTACAGCGCACTTTACAGACTACATGCATAATCCCTGATTAGGTAATTATTAATTTGATTTAAAGTGAAGAAATCGTAGATCACTTGCAATCTACAAAATTATTTATTATTTGTACATTCTGAGCGGTATGGGTTAATCGAAACTTACAACGGAGAACACAAGAATAAAATATTATATTAGTTTACCACATATGCCGCGCCGTTTTCTTCTCTACCAACTCGAAGTGTCTTCATTTTCTCTTATTGAATTACAGGGGTACCTCTTTTAAAACGCGAGGTATCGCTAACGGAAATTCTTAAAACCAATGAGATTTTCAAGTAAAATCATATTGCTAATGGTGATATTTCAGTGATCCATATATATACCTAATATTTTGTTACTGGACTTACCTCTTCCTTATCATCGTCTCTACTCTCTTCTCTTTCCTTCAGTTTTGCTTCTGATATCCTCACCGAGCCGCTGACAAGCTTCCCTACTGTCTGAGGGGAGAACGCATCGATGTCCTCCTCGGCCTGACTATCCGGTGTGTCGTCGATGTACTGCAGCGACCGACGGTAAGAGTTGGCTCGTGTCCTCTTGAACTCCAGCCTCTTAATTGACGCCCTAGTTTCGAGAGAATCGTCCCCCCCGGAATAGTCCGAGGATGCATCGTTTTCTTTGAAAGGCCTATTGCCCTCGTTTTCTTTGACAGCGTGTTTCATGTTGGCGTTCTCCATTGCTTGGCCGATATTCGGATCCGCAAACCTCACAGCCTTTCCATCTTTCGCTTCTGAATCATGCCGGAGAATATTGAGGGGGATACCCCGTTCCTCTGGCAGAGAAACATTTGCGTCATCACTTCTAGCCACGGTGGACATTGCGCCGGTGAAGGGTAATATGAATTTCTAACAGTGTGACTTATGCTAAGGCCACAATATCGATAACGTGCTTCACCCGGCCTTCCCTTGTCATGTGAATGTAACACTGACTAGCGCTAAATCACGACGAAACGTGCTTTTTTCACTCCTCGCGTCTCACTGACAATGCATTCCAACTACGTGCACAATATCAACACTGCACAGTTAGGTTACTCACTACAACTAAGTTTTAGGTCTACAAGTGATTTTTAACACTGGGCCAACTTTTAAGAACTTCTGTAAGATCAGAGTAAACATGTATACACAATGAATACGCAGATACGATTCAACTTCAATGAACAGACTCTATCCTAGGGCTCGTGCACACTACACATTCTGGGCTTCTCATGCATCACTCAGGGCTTCAGACACAAAAACACGCAGCGACCTCAGCCTTCAAACTCACAACACTCGCTGACGACACTCTACACACACCCTAAACTCTACAGGTTCACAAAAAGGGAGGGATATTGCAGAGCCTACGATCGCCACGACTAATAAGCACCTCGCACGAAATTAGCAAATAACCGCACACATGAGCCACTTCCCCCAACATGCACCGCGAGCTAACTTTTCTCCGATCCTCTCCTCCCCCCCCCCCCTCTCCTCTCAAGCCCCTCCTCATAAAAACATTATCACACACCAATAAATCACTCTATCAATCCGCTTAAGCCATGTCACCATAGTTCTGCAGCTCCGTGGTTACTGTAAACGCCCAATCATTTTCATTTGGTGATAAGGTCCCCTTTTAATTACAATCCGCGTTGACTTGGGTAATGTTGCTATGCAGATAATCCCAGACTGTGATGTAGAATACACCGCTTGATACTAGTGTTCGGTTGTGTGTGTTTACAAGAAATTGATATATTGTATAGAATAACAATAATAAAGAAGTTGTATATCAAAATATGGCATAGAATAAAATTAAATAAGTAGTTGTATAATTCGACAAAGTTTTGTTGTTTTCAGTGCCGTTTAAAAGGTCAGGCCACACCATCGGGAAGTCCAAGCAGACAGGGAAATGCTTTTTATATCTTTACGTCAAATTCCACATGCCAGGAAGCCATAAAAAACACAATCGAAACTTATTTTTTTATGTCCTTCCCGTTTCGATTGTATTTGCCGCAAAACTGCATCGTCGAATAATAACAACAACAACAACAACAACAACAACAACAACAACAACAACAACAACAAAGCGTGAACGCAAGATATTTATATTTACTATCGTAGTTTTTTATATATATAAAACCCTTTAGAAATCATTAATAAAAAAATCCACGCGCCCAAAACTTTTGTTGACTCTAGTTGGACTAAGGAGATTATGCGACGGCCCTCAATACGCCCACAATTCCCGGAAAATAACCCTTTGACTGTCTTTGTTTGCGAACTCAGAAACTCGCACAACGCGAAAAAAAACACACCTCGGTTGAACACATTCTTTCCTGTTGCAAAATATACCTAATTTCGCAAGAGTTACTCAATGTCAAATGTGCGGCGAGAAATCCCCAACAATGACCAGGCAGGTAAACGCACGTGCGATCATTCACACCACTCAATAGGCATTCAGATGCAACTTCACCTCCGGTAAGATTACCCCGAGGCAACGCACGAAAACAAGCCCCTCTCCCCTCCCTATTGCTTCCCTTCGTTCGTGTATATCTTTCTTATTTTTTTCTTCCTATTTTTTTTCTCTATTCTCCCCTTTCTCTCTCTCTCTCTCTCTCTCTCTCTCTCTCTCTCTCTCTCTCTCTCTCTCTCTCTCTCTCTCTCTCTCTCTCTCTCTCTCTCTCTCTCTCTCTCTCTCTCCGTATATATGTATGCATGTGTGTGGGAGGGAGATTTAAACATTAAAGCACCAACAATAATCATCATAATCATCCAAAAAACTAACCAACCAACTGACCTACGAACCCCATATTAATAAACAGTAATAAAACTAAAGCCAAAAGCGAAGCGACTCCAGCCGACGCGGCCCAGCCTCGGGATGAGCTTCTCGCTAAATATGTCCACATCACCAATATCCTCATGTCAGTACAAAGCGTTCCGTGAGGTCGATACCGCCCGGACGATCCAGCCCCACAACCAAAACACGGACGAGAGAGGACACGGAGAAAGTGATACAGGATAAAAAGAGGAAGAGGAGAAGAACGAGGGATAACGGGGGGGAAGAGAGGAACAAGGGATAACGAAGGGGGAAGAGGAAGAGGGTAAAATGGGGAAAAGAGAGGAGGGTAGCTGGGGGTTGAAGCCTTGGGAGTGGATAAAAGTTGGAGATGGGCAAACGTGGGAAAAGTTGCAAAGAATGAAAGGAGAAGAGTAGATGGGGAATGACCAGGAAGAAGGAAGGAGGATGGGAAATAATAAAGGGGGTAGAGTTGAAAAGGATGCACAAGACGTGGTAAAAGGATAAGAAGTGGAAACAGAGATCAATAAGAAATACAAGAAAGGAGAAAGGAAAACTAGGGAACTAAATCGAGAAGCAGAGTCCGAAAAAAAACAACACATGAAAGTGGAGAAAAAAAAAACGACGTGACGCAAAAAAAAATTGAGGGAGAAAGGGAGTAATGACGATAAAGATCATGGTGACAGCCATAATGATGGGATAGGACTAAAAGCAAGACCCCAAAAATAAAGTAAAAGTTTCCAAAGTCTGCGGGCCCAACACGCCTCCCTTCATTACTGGGACGCAAGCAAACTTGTCGACGCAATTAATAAAATGTATGACTTTTATACTGCAGTCATGAAGTGCTTGTGTGTGCGTGTGTGCGTGCGTGTATGTGCGTGCGTGTATGTGCGTGCGTGTAAGTGCGTGCGTGTGTACGTGTGCGTGTGCGTGTGCGTGTGCGTGCGTATGTGTGTGTGTGTGTGTGCGTATGTGTGTGTGAGTGTGTGTGTGTGTGTGTGTGTGTGTGTGTGTGTGTGTGTGTGTGTGCGTGTGCGTGTGCGTGTGCGTGTGCGTGTGCGTGTGCGTGTGCGTGTGCGTGTGCGTGTGTGTGTGTGTGTGTGTACCGTGCACGAGTGCGAGTGTGTGGGGCAGAATACCGATGCCATCTAACAGAGTACAAAATTCGGTGCCCCTACCACGCGAAAGTCGTCCTAATACCCCACACCCTCCAACATCCCTCACCCTTGACTCTTCCCCCAATTTTCTCTTTCCCTTCTTTTACCCTTCCTCGCTCTCCCTCTCCCGCCTTCCCTCCCTTTATCTCCTCCCACTCCCACTCCTTCCCACTCCTTTCCCCTTCTCCCTCCCTCTTCCCTTCCCATCTCCCTCCCCTCCCCTTCTCCCCCTTCCCTTCTCCCTCCCCCCTCCCACACCCACTCCTTTCCTTCTCTTCCCCCTTCTTTCCTATCCCTTCCCTTCTCCCCCACCCCCCATCCCTTCCCTCTCCCCTTCCCCCTCTCTTTCTTTCTCCCCTTCCCCTTCCTTTCTCCCTCCCTCTCCCTGCGACAGCGTGTCTACGTCTTATTCCTTCTTGGCACCATCGCCGTGGCACTCGACAGGGCATCCCAGACGCCCTAAATTGCCAATGATCAAACTCAAGTAGACAGGAGCGTCCAGCGCGTAGGTCAGGCCCCGCTGGGTCGCCTTCGCTGACGCCTTCGCTGACGCCGCCGCTGACGTCACGTGACGAAGCACACGCGGCCTCACTCCTTTGTCTCACGGTCTATTCTTGTCTGCTCTACGCCGCTTTCCCATTTTCATTTCTCTTTCTTCAATATGTATTTCTTGCTCTTCCTTTCGTCCCTAAATCCAGGCCTATTTCCCTTGCGCCTTTCCTTCTCTTGATCTGACTGAAATCACTTTCTCCTCTCCCTATCGCAATTCTCCATCTCCCTCTTTCTCTTCATCTTTTTTTTTTTTTTTTTATGGATCTACCCTACGCACTCGCACTTGCACTCGCGATCCATCCATCCTCAAAATTTTCCTTTTCCTCTTCCTTCTCTTTCTCCTTCTCCTTTCTCCATTTCCCTCACCGTCTCGTTCCCCCCTCCTCTTCCTAATTCAAGCTCTTTCATCTCTTCCCTCCGCTGCCTCCTCACTCCATCTCATCTCAATCCACTTCTCACAACCTCCTCCTCCCCTCACTCCTTCCCCTCACTCCCTCCCTCCCCCTCCTCCCCGTCCCTGTCTCCTCTTCATCTCCCCCCTCTTCACGCACCCCACTCCCACTCCCTCCCCCTCCCCCTCCCCCTCCCCCGTCCTCCTCATCCCCACGGCTGATCAACAGAAAGCGTAATTAGCACCAACACGCCCAAGTTCTGCACACACAAACGCACAAACACAGCTCCCACTGCGTCGCCATTATGCCTCTAAATTGAATATCCGAGATTCAGCTGAAGTCGAATCGATTTCGCTCAAACAAACACACTCGCAAACATGGGCACAAACCTGAATTTCTGAATTAACAGATATTTGTATATTTAACACTTAACTGAACGCTCACACTCACGCTCACGCTCACACTCACGCTCACACTCACGCTCACACTCACGCTCACACTCACGCTCACACTCACGCTCACGCTCACGCTCACGCTCACACTCACGCTCACACTCACGCTCACACTCACGCTCACACTCACGCTCACACTCACGCTCACACTCACGCTCACACTCACGCTCACACTCACGCTCACACTCACGCTCACACTCACGCTCACACTCACGCTCACACTCACGCTCACACTCACGCTCACACTCACGCTCACACTCACGCTCACACTCACGCTCACACTCACGCTCACACTCACGCTCACACTCACGCTCACACTCACGCTCACACTCACACCCACATTTACAACTCACTCACATTTACACACAAACATTCCCACTCGTACTAACACACATGCACAAACACCACACTCACACATACACACACGCGGCCACAACCGAACGGATCAACCATTTAAAGTCTACCAATCAACCACTTCCTTCCTCCCCGTCTTCCCCCCCCACCCCTTCCCCCCGCTCCCTCGCATACACATTCTCTTCTTCATTTCCTTCTTTTCCTCTCTTCCTTGTTTTTTTCGTGTAATTTACCGCCAACGGGATAAAATTACTCCTGCTTTTTCTCTTCTCCCTTTCTTTTCGTTATCTTCTTTGTTTTACCTCCTCCCGGCTCTCTTCCCTCCCTCCCTCCCTCCCTGTATATTTTTTTCGTTTATTTCTTTCCTCTTCTTTCTCCCACCATCATCGTCGTCGTCATCTACTCACTCCCCTCCTCCTCCTCACCTTTCCTCACTCCCTCCTTCATTTTTTCCCTCTTCCCCCTCCTCCTCTCCTCCTCCTCATCTCCTCCTCCTCTCCTCCTCACTCCCCACTCCCTCCCTCCTCACTCCCCACTCCCTCCCTCCTCACTCCCCACTCCCCACTCCCTCCCTCCTCACTCCCCACTCCCCACTCCCTCCCTCCTCACTCCCCACTCCCCACTCCCTCCCTCCTCACTCCCCACTCCCCACTCCCTCCCTCCTCACTCCCCACTCCCCACTCCCTCCCTCCTCACTCCCCACTCCCCACTCCCTCCCTCCTCACTCCCCACTCCCCACTCCCTCCCTCCTCACTCCCCACTCCCCACTCCCTCCCTCCTCACTCCCCACTCCCCACTCCCTCCCTCCTCACTCCCCACTCCCTCCCTCCTCACTCCCCACTCCCTCCCTCCTCACTCCCCACTCCCTCCCTCCTCACTCCCCACTCCCTCCCTCCTCACTCCCCACTCCCTCCCTCCTCACTCCCCACTCCCTCCCTCCTCACTCCCCACTCCCTCCCTCCTCACTCCCCACTCCCTCCCTCCTCACTCCCCACTCCCTCCCTCCTCACTCCCCACTCCCTCCCTCCTCACTCCCCACTCCCTCCCTCCTCACTCCCCACTCCCTCCCTCCTCACTCCCCACTCCCTCCCTCCTCACTCCCCACTCCCTCCCTCCTCACTCCCCACTCCCTCCCTCCTCACTCCCCACTCCCTCCCTCCTCACTCCCCACTCCCTCCCTCCTCACTCCCCACTCCCTCCCTCCTCACTCCCCACTCCCTCCCTCCTCACTCCCCACTCCCTCCCTCCTCACTCCCCACTCCCTCCCTCCTCACTCCCACTCCCTCCCTCCTCACTCCCCACTCCCTCCCTCCTCACTCCCCACTCCCTCCCTCCTCACTCCCCACTCCCTCCCTCCTCACTCCCCACTCCCTCCCTCCTCACTCCCCACTCCCTCCCTCCTCACTCCCCACTCCCTCCCTCCTCACTCCCCACTCCCTCCCTCCTCACTCCCCACTCCCTCCCTCCTCACTCCCCACTCCCTCCCTCCTCACTCCCCACTCCCTCCCTCCTCACTCCCCACTCCCTCCCTCCTCACTCCCCACTCCCTCCCTCCTCACTCCCCACTCCCTCCCTCCTCACTCCCCACTCCCTCCCTCCTCACTCCCCACTCCCTCCCTCCTCACTCCCACTCCCTCCCTCCTCACTCCCCACTCCCTCCCTCCTCACTCCCCACTCCCTCCCTCCTCACTCCCCACTCCCTCCCTCCTCACTCCCCACTCCCTCCCTCCTCACTCCCCACTCCCTCCCTCCTCACTCCCCACTCCCTCCTCCCCCCTCTTCATCACTCACGGCCTCTCAGACGTCTCCTCCTCCGGGGCAAAATCCAATAAAGATGTTGCAATTTCACCATTTCATGCGACTCCCGTATTCGCGATGCATGGGGGCGCTCTCGCTATAGAGTTTTATTGTGGTTGTTGCGATTATGGTGTGGTTGTGGACGTAATAGCAGGGGCATTTCGGAGGAGCCGAAGAGGAAGGGGTGGCGGCGGTGGCGGTAGCGGTGGTAGCTGTAGCACTGCTAGTAGTAGTAGTAGTAGTAGAAGTAATAGTAGTAGTAGTAGTAGTAGTAGAAGTAATAGTAGTAATAGTAGTAATAGTAGTAGTAGTAGTAGTAGTAATAATAGTAGTAGTAGTAGTAGTAGTAGTAGTAGTAGTAGTAGTAGTAGTAGTAGAAGTAGTAGTAGAAGTAGTAGTAGAAGTAGTAGTAGAAGTAGTAGTAGAAGTAATAGTAGAAGTAATAGTAGAAGTAATAGTAGTAGTAGTAGTAGTAGTAGTAGTAGTAGTAATAATAGTAGTAATAATAGTAGTAATAATAGTAGTAGTAGTAGTATTAGTAGTAGTAGTAATAGCAGTAGTAGTAATAGCAGTAGTAGTAATAGCAGTAGTAGTAATAGCAGTAGTAGTAATAGCAGTAGTAGTAATAGCAGTAGTAGTAATAGCAGTAGTAGTAATAGCAGTAGTAGTAATAGCAGTAGTAGTAATAGCAGTAGTAGTAATAGCAGTAGTAGTAATAGCAGTAGTAGTAATAGCAGTAGTAGTAATAGCAGTAGTAGTAATAGCAGTAGTAGTAATAACAGAAGAAGAAGAAGAAGAAGAAGAAGAAGAAATACAAGTAGTGATGTTTGTGGCAGTATCTGTAGCAGAAGTAGCAGCAGCAGCAGTCAACGATGTAGTAGCGTTGGCAGCGTAGCCGATGAAGTAGCTGCATCAGCATCCGCGGCAAGAGCAACAGCCGCATCAGTGTTCCTCGCAGTGACAGCCGCACCTAGCGTGGCTGTCGGCGGAGGCAATAATACACGTCGCCGCTGTTGAAATGCGTCCTTGTGGGTGTGGCAGTTGTTGTGGCGCGATTCATGCCGAGTCAATCAACTAATAACGGCGGCACTCGCACTTTCGCACCGGGACGTAATCCGCAACAGCCAGCACAACATGCGGCCAACATATCCCGGCCTCATTACACTACATCCATCCCCTTGTACCACTTCCCCTATCTACCATCTACTACCTACCATTTAGAACCGCCAACCATTCACTCCTATCCCCTCCTCTATCCACCATTTATTTACCGGCCATCTAGCACCTATCCACCACTCAACATGCACTAAATTCACTAATATCTCAGGCCATGCGCGACACATCCAACCAATCACACCTACCATCCACCGTCCCATCTAGCACCTATCAGCTACGCATCACCCACACTACTATCTAACACCTATTCACTCACCCACCACCTGCCTACCAAGCTACCCCCTAATACCTATCCACGGGCCACCACCTATCACCTATCCACTCTTACACTACCCGTGGATAGGTAGTGCCACCACCCACTATCTATCCACAGGCCACCATCTAGCACCTATTCACCAACCACTCCCCCCCCCCTCCCCACCATCTGTCAACAGACCCCCTCACACCTCCCAGCTTAGCCAGGGATAGAAACCTCTCCTCACACCGTGCATGGCGGGAAGACACGCCCCACTGCAGCGATCGCACATCCGGGTGTTGAACGAGGTCACACGAACTCCTAGATTGCTCTGCGAAGTTGGGAAGGAAAAAAGGGATAGAGAGAAGATGGAGGGAAGCAAGCGCGAGGGACAGGACGCAAGATATTAAGGAGTGGAAAAGAGGGAAGGAAGCGGGGAGTCAGGAGAGGGAAGGAAACAGGAGAGGGGAGAAGGATGGAGGAGGGAAGGACAGGAGAAGGGAGAAGGACAGGAGAAGGGAAAAGGATAAGAGAGAGGAGAAGGATAAGAGAGAGGAGAAGGAGAAGAGAGAGGAGAAGGAGAAGAGAGAGGAGAAGGAGAAGAGAGGAGAGGAGGACAGACAAGGGAAGAGGGGAGAAAGGCAGGGGAAAGAAGAAAATCAGGAAAGGAGAGAAAGACTGGAGAGAGGAGAAAGACAAATAGAGTGGAAAAAGACGAGAGGGAAAACTAGACAAAAGAAACAGAAACGACGGTTGCGAACAATGGGAAGCGACCGAGAACAGGTCTCCCTCTCTACGTGAGTTGCATAAAAGGGGCAAAACGTTCGAGCCAACCCCTTGACAATGCCTGTCATTTTGCTATGCCCCACCCCCCCAAGTCTGCCAGTCTGCCTGCCCGCCCTCCTTGCTTCCTCGCTTGCTTTTTTGATCGTCCTCGCATTTTAATGGGTCTCCATAAAAGCATTACAAGCGGGCGAAAGGTCGAAGAGAGCGTTTCCTCCGTCACAATGACCGGGCATAACCTCAGTCTCTTGAGGGAAAAGGTTAATTGAGATGTCTTAGGGGAAAACATGAACACCCTTGTAAAGTTCTGTGCCCTTACCCATTCCAATATCGAACTCAGACGAGCGTATCCATGCTAACTTCAATGAACTTTACAAATCCAAAGAAATCATTGAAAGCGACTCGCACCTCCCATTCATCGAGACAGACACATCGCTAACAAACACACGTGACCTGACTAATTTTCAATAAAAATCCTCCGACTTTTCCAATCTCATCCCCAAAACGTAATTTGCTAACGCCCCATCCCTGCACCTGCACTCCTTCCCCTCCCCTCCCCTCCCCTCCCCTCCCCTCCCCTCCCCTCCCCTCCCTTCCCCTCCCTTCCCCTCCCTTCCCCTCCCTTCCCCTCCCCTTCCCTTCCCTTCCCTTCCCTCCTCTGCCCTCGCCTCCCCTTCCCCTCCCTTTCCCCCCCTGTAAAAAAAAAAATCCAGAAAATAGTATTTCATCATTCTTAAACTGACTGAGTAAATTGACATTATTCTTGCGCGTCTCGTTAAAGCATTACAAATATATTAAAGCAGAAGAGACGTTCCCAGTTCTTCTCTTTATCCGGAGACAGAAAGCTGGAGCAAGAAAGAAGGGGAGAGAAAGAACTAGAAAAAAAAAACATAATAAATGAATTAATAAAATTTAAAATAAAACAAGATTAAACGAAATTTCCCAAAATTCTTAGTCTTCCACTTGCGGAGCTCAAAGATGGTCTCAGCAAAAGGAGGCAGTCTTTGAAGATCAGCATTTCCCTTTTTGGCGAAAGCTCTGCTGGTGACCGCTGGCTTTCCCGTCAGCACCAACACGTTGTACCGGCCGCCACAACATACCCACCAACCATTGCCACTGTCCCCACCTCCCCATGCTACGAGGAAATATGTAATAGTTTATACGCTTACCACCATTCCATCACCACCACGGCACCCCTTGTTAAGAGCAAATATTCAACAGTTTATATTCTCTGCTTAAAAACGGCCGCTGGTAATGACGAGGGATGCAGCGCTTATTCGCCCGACAGCTCGTTCGCCCCACCGCTTTGATAGACCAGATAGGAACATGGCGCGTAACACGGTTAAAGCGCCGCTCGGCTTCGTCAACATTATTGTTAAGATGCACCGACTCCAGCAACATGACAAAGCAATTACCCTCATCCTTGTTTGCCTCTCCTCATGCTCTTCCCCCTCTTTCATCTCCCCTCTTAGTCTTCTCCTGTTCCTTCTCCCCCTCTCACTATTTCCCTTGGCTCCTTTACCTTTCCTTCTTCTTTTTTACCACCTCACTCTTGCCTCCTGCTCTCCTCATCTGCGCCTCCTCATGGCCTCTGCAGCATCGATTTTGCTTTTCATTTGGCTCATGTGTGCAGCAGCTACCTCGCGAGGGGAGGCAGCTCAGCCCGCTCCTCCGCCCGCCCATTAACCCCCACCTGTGGTTGGCGGCGGCGGGGGAGGGAGAAGGAAAAAGGGGAGGGGGAGGAAGGAGGAGGAGAAAGAGGAGGGGGAGGGAGGAGGAAGAATTAGAGGAAGTAAGATAGGAAGGAGGAAGGGGAGGGGGAGGGAGGAGGAGGAGGGAGGAGGAGGAGGAGGAGGAGGAGGAGGAGAAAAAGGAGGAAGAAGAGGAGGAGGAAGAAGGGGAGGGGGAAGAAGAGGAGGAAGAAGAGGAGGAGGAAGAAGAGGAGGAGGAAAAAGAGGAAAAAGAGGAAGAGGAGGAGGAAG
Source organism: Penaeus chinensis (assembly GCF_019202785.1). NCBI lineage: Eukaryota > Metazoa > Arthropoda > Malacostraca > Decapoda > Penaeidae > Penaeus > Penaeus chinensis. The sequence continues at coordinate 7,669,175 of NC_061822.1, forward strand.
AGGAGGTGGAAGAGGAGGAAGAGAAGGAGGAAGAGGAAGAGGAGGAGGAGGAGGTGGGGGAGAGGAGGGACAGGAGGCGGCGACGGCGACGGAGGCAAGGTCGAAGGACAATTAAAGATGACAAAGGTCGGGGCAAATGGCGTGACGTCACCATTCGCAAAAAATAGAAAGGAATAACCAAACACGGCGAGGAACAAGGATGAAAGGTCTCGCCCTCTCATCTTTCTTACTCCTTTCCTTCCTTCCTTCTCCCCCTCTCCCCCTCATTTTCAATGCTCGCTCACTCACTCATTCACTAATTCACTAATTAATTCATTCACCTAACCCACTCACCCACCACCCATCCTCTCCCTCGCCCACTTGCCCGCCCATCCATCCATTTGTCCACACCTACACCCCCTCATCTCACCCGCCCACCTCCCCCCACCCCCTCATCTCACCCGCCCACCTCCCCCCACCCCCTCATCTCACCCGCCCACCTCCCTCCACCCCCTCATCTCACCCGCCCACCTCCCTCCACCCCCTCATCTCACCCGCCCACCTCCCTCCACCCCCTCATCTCACCCGCCCACCTCCCTCCACCCCCTCATCTCACCCGCCCACCTCCCTCCACCCCCTCATCTCACCCGCCCACCTCCCTCCACCCCCTCATCTCACCCGCCCACCTCCCTCCACCCCCTCATCTCACCCGCCCACCTCCCTCCACCCCTTCATCTCACCCACCTCACCCACCCAGTGACCGACACGGGACCCGCTTATTGAGACAAGACTAATCCTTCACGCTGGGTAATGAACTTTGCCCATAAATCCCAGCCTGGCAGCAAACCGGCGCAAAAGAAATCGAGGAATGAGTAAATTTAAACCCAAGGTAAGGTAAGGTAAGGTAAGGAAGGGAGGAAGGGAGGATGGAAGGAAGGGAGGGAGGGAGGGAGGGAGGGAGGGAGGGAGGGAGGGAGGGAGGAAGGAAGGAAGGAAGGAAGGAAGGAAGGAAGGGAAAGGAAGGAAGGGAGGGAGGGAGGAAGGAAGGGAGGAAAGGAGGGAAGAAAGGAGGGAGGAAGGGAAGGAAGGGTGAGGGAAGGAGGAAGGAAACAAAGAAAGCCAGGAGAAGGCGAACTGGAATCCAATACACAGAGAAAGAGAGATGGAAAAAAACAAGTCAGAAGGAATAATTCAGTTAGAGCAAACAGAGAACCGCAGAAAAAGAAGGT
>NC_061822.1:7675482-7680482 GCF_019202785.1 Penaeus chinensis
AAAAACACCAAAGATATTCTAAGATTATCAAACCATGCAAAAATAAGAACTATCAGACGAGATGATGCGGTGTGTTCGTATGCGCGCAACACGGTCTCTGGAAGTGCTTTGCCCGCCGAGGGACCCGACCAGAACACGACGAGCTGTGCAAGCATGCGTTCGTGTGCTCGTGCTTGTTTGCTTGTTTACTTGAATGTTAGTGTGTGTGTGTGTGTGTGTGTGTGTGTGTGTGTGTGTGTGTGTGTGTGTGTGTGTGTGTGTGTGTGTGTGTGTGTGTGTGTGTGTGTGTGTGTGTGTCTGATGCGTGTGTGTCTGATGCGTGTGTGCATGTGTCACGCCCGGACAAATGAGAGAGAACGAGGTATTATAAAAAAGAAAAGTGATAAAGAAAGACACGAAACATACAGAGATAGACGGGCGCACGCATGCACGTACTCACGGATGAACGCGCACGCACTCGCGGACGCACACGCACGCACTTGCGGACGCACGCGCGCGCGCGCGGGCACACACGCGCACGCACACACACACACACACACACACACACAAACAAACAAACAAAAACACACACAAACACACACACAAACAAACAAAAACACACACAAACACACACACACACACACACACACACACACACACACACACACACACACACACACACACACACACACACACACACACCCTACACAATCAAAGGAAGCGACGCCAAAGGGAAAAACGTGAGACAGGACACAAACAGCAGCAGAGAAGGAGTCGAAAACTGAAAGTCCGCGGACATGAAAAGCCAACTCTAACGGCCGCGGTCATGCAACACTTTATGCATGACCGATTCGCGGCCCCGATGCAACCGCGGACGGAGGGAGATTACGACAGGCCGGCTGCCTTCTCATGCACGTCGCTCCGGCATCTCGGATGAGGATGCGGAGAGGCAGAGAAACACACAGCCACAAGCACACGCGCATGCTCGCACTCATACTCACTCTCAACTTCAATTTCTTCTCTCTCGCTCTCGCTCGCTCTATCTCTATCTCTATCTCTATCTCTATCTCTATCTCTATCTCTATCTCTATCTCTATCTCTATCTCTATCTCTATCTCTATCTCTATCTCTATCTCTATCTCTATCTCTATCTCTATCTCTATCTCTATCTCTATCTCTCTCTCTCTCTCTCTCTCTCTCTCTCTCTCTCTCTCTCTCTCTCTCTCTCTCTCACTCTCTCTCTCTCTCTCTCACTCGCTCTCTCGCTCTCTCGCTCTCTCGCTCTCTCGCTCTCTCTCGCTCTCTCTCGCTCTCTCTCGCTCTCTCGCTCTCTCGCTCTCTCGCTCTCTCTCGCTCTCTCTCGCTCTCTCGCTCTCTCACTCACTCATTCACGCACGCACATATACACACACTCGCTGCAGTGCAGATACAAAAAACGCGGGCGGGTACGTTCGAACCTGCACCTCGGGCGTGAGGGCGTCGGGCAATCGCGGCGCGGGGCCTTCGCGAGAAGACGGGCGTGAAATCCAACATCTAAGTCCGTGCAGCCTCGTGGGCGTCAGCGGGTGCATCACGCCACCACACTCCGCCGGCTCTACCAAAGGCTCTATCTCACGTCTTTTGTGGGCTCTACTCTAACGTCTAAACACTCACGGCGTGTGCAGTTCTCTATAAGATAAAAGTGACACAGAGGAAAGGACTATCTTGAGAGTGAGACTCCTACGAAAACTGTACAAAAAAAGGAAACATTAGCAAAAAGAAAAAAAAAGAAAGTTAAAAAACACACACGGAAAAAAAAAAAAAAAATGTATTCTTGCCGGCCAGGAAGAAGCCTTGAGCGCACGACTAACCTGGTACACAGAGTCGCTCCATGACGGCTCTCCCAGCAGCTTGGAGGAAAATAAGAAAAACGAGTTAATCACATACACAATAGGGGTTCTGTGCCCAGGCTGCCACCCGCTCTTTCTAATGCTGCTGCTCCTCTGCCTCTTCTTCCTGTTCTTGCTCATCACCTTCTTGATTCATCACCATCGCCATCAATACCCATCAATACCCATCAATACCCATCATCATCATCATCATCATCATCATCATCATCATCATCATCATCATCATCATCATCATCATCATCATCATCATCATCATCATCATCATCATCATCATCATCATCATCATCATCATCATCATCATCATCATCATCATCATCATCATCATCATCATCATCTCCTCCTCCTCCTCCTCCTCCTCCTCCTCCTCCTCCTCCTCCTCCTCCTCCTCCTCCTCCTCCTCCTCCTCCTCCTCCTGACCTGGCCTGGCGACCGTCCCCAACGCCGGCCGGCCATTGTCCATCGATACTCCGCCTTTATTCCCCGTGACACTTCCGTTATCAGAGGCATCTATCTCCCTGTGAACGGGCGGGCATCGCGAAGAGTAACCCCCTCTTACCCATGGCATCTGGCGTGTACACCATGAAACCATCTGACAGTTCCCAACGGGGCTTAGAAACGCATCGAAATTGTGCCGCAGGAACCTCGATAGACCTCCGCTATGATTGCAGTGCTCGATTTCCTACAGATGTGTGCTCGTGACAAGCGTGGCAGTGATGTAAAAGCTCTCTACTCAGTATGGCGTGATTGAGAGAAGCGTTTTATTAATCAATAAATCAAAACAAAAAAAAAAGAATCCTTATCAAGAATACAAATTGGATCCGAGAAACGAAAGAACAGAATGAATAATAAAAAAACAACAAATATGCCAAAAGAAAAAAAAAAATCTCTATAACGCGAGAAAAACGTTCTGGCTTTCACACACAACACAAAATAATTCCGCAGCCAATCTCACCGCGGCCTCTGCAAAACAAACTAAAGTCGGCGATGAAAAGAAGCATCCTGTGGCGTCTTTCAGCAACCTCCCCCCCCCCCACCACTCCCCGCCTCCAAAACAAAATTATCTATCATACCCATCTATCTATATAACTCGGCAATAACGCCCAAATGTCTTCCCCAAACACACGAAATAAAGTCTATCTATCTATCTATCTGTCTGTCTGTCTGACTACCTGTATATCCATCCATCCATCCATCCATCCATCCACCCATCCATCCATCCACCTACCCATCCATCTACCCACCCACCCACCCACCCACCCACCCACCCACCCATCCATCCATCCATCCATCCATCCACCCATCCATCCATCCACCCATCTTATCTTTCCACCTACCCCCCCCCCCCATCTTCCCTATCTAATTACCAGGATTAATCAACCTTCCAAGCACGCGAGCCTCCAGTTCGAATCCCGAAGAAGGTCGCGCGGATTATACTCGTCTGGACTGATTGAAAGACCCAGCGACCCGGCGGGAAAACGGAGAGCCAAGCGGGGGAGGCACGCTAAATGGGATTTTCCTTCGTGACGCAAAAAGAGAGGAGGAGGAGGAGGAGGAGGAGGAGGAGGAGGAGGAGGAGGAGGAGGAGGAGGAGGAGGAGGAGGAGGAGGAGGAAGTGGAGGTTGTGGAGGAGGTGGTGGTGGTAGAAGGTGGTGGTGGTGGTAGAAGGAGGTGGTGGTGGAGAAGGGGAGGGGAGGGGAGGGGAGGGGAGGGGAGGGGAGGGGAGGAAGGAGGAAGAGGAGGAGGAGGAGAATAAGAGAAAGAGAAAGAAGAAGAAGAAGACGAAAAGAAAGAAGAAGAAGACGAAGAGAAAGAAGAAGAGAAGGAAGAAAAAGAAGAGAAAGAAGAGAAAGAAGAGAAAGAAGAAGAGAAAGAAGAAGACAAAGACGAAGACGAAGACGAAAAAGAAGAAGAAATAATAACAAGAGGAAAAGAAGCCTAGCGGGAAATTAAAGAAAATGAGCTATTCCTCGGAGACGTAAAAATACAAATCCAATTCACAGGCAATATAAATAAACATTCATTTAGACAACACTATTATTTTCTGACACAGCAAAATGAGCAAGTGTGTGAGTGTGTGAGTGTGTGTGAGTGAGTGAGTGAGTGAGTGAGTGAGTGAGTGAGTGAGTGAGTGAGTGAGTGAGTGAGTGAGTGAGTGAGTGAGTGAGTGTGTGAGTGAGTGAGTGAGTGAGTGAGTGAGTGAGTGAGTGAGTGAGTGAGTGTGTGAGTGAGTGAGTGAGTGAGTGAGTGAGTGAGTGAGTGAGTGAGTGTGAGTGAGTGAGTGAGTGAGTGAGTGAGTGAGTGAGTGAGTGAGTGAGTGAGTGAGTGAGTGAGTGCGCGCACGCACTTGTGTTTGCAGTTGTGCTTGTGCATTTGCATGTAAAAGTACGTGATTGTGAAAATGTATCAATAACGCTCCCTCTCCTTCAAAAAAGGAAAAAAATCCCTACTTCCCAAAAACAACAAAACTCGCGCTCCTCATTTTCCTCTCAAAAGATGCAAAGCAATGTTCGTAAAACTTCGGCTGTCAATCGAGCTTTGGGGTAACAATGGCGTTTCTTACAGACATTCTTTTCCACAAACCCTTTTGGGCAAACAATATTTTTCGTCATTGTGTATTTTTTTATATTTCTCTCTCTCTCTCTCTCTCTCTCTCTCTCTCTCTCTCTCTCTCTCTCTCTCTCTCTCTCTCTCTCTCTCTCTCTCTCTCTCTCTCTCTCTGCTTCCCTCTGGCTCTTCCTCTCTCCTCCCACTCCCTCAGTCTTTGCCCCTCGCCTGTGCCCCACTTCGTCTCCCTCTCTCTCTTTCTCTCCTCCTCTTTCTTTCGATCTCCCCCTCTTTTTCTTCCCGCCTCCCTCTCCCTTTTCCCCTTCCTCTCCTCCTCCCTTTCTCTCAATCATGCGACTCACCGTTTCATCTCCATCTCTTATTCTTATTTTTCTTCTGACTTCCTTTCCTTTCCCTCAACCATTATCTATTTTCTCCAGGCTTTTTTTTCTTCAGTTTCTCTCTTCCCCATCATCGTTATCATCTCCTTCCTACTCAATCACCGTCCATCCTTCTTCCCGTGTCCTCCACCTCTCGTTTTCGTCTTCCTATCCTACCCCATTCTCATCCCCTGTGTACCCCTCTCTC
>NC_061822.1:7682982-7695482 GCF_019202785.1 Penaeus chinensis
AGCATACTGTAAATGCAGGGAGAAACGATATCCGTTATCATAACATAAATTCTTATGTATATCATCATCCAAAACGGTACAACTGCGTTAAAGGGGGCTGGTACACTGCGTCATCGAAGTAGTAAGAGCTAATAAACCAATTGTATTTTTAAATTATATCAACGTGAGCAGACAAAAACTGCGTACCCTACAGCGTCTAGCTCCAGTTTGTCACCAATATACCAAAACTAGCCACCACTTTCAAATATAAGCATGTAAATTACATTTTCCATGATAGGCAATAATTCCGATAGCTTATAAAATGCAAAATACAGTCCCGTCACCAATAACGCCAGATGTACTCAGCTCTTACGGCGCCTCGCCACGCATCTCTCCCTCTCCTGGTTATCACACGGCAGGCAGCTGTGTAAGGGGAGTGTCATAATTACCTGAGGGAGGAAGGGATAGCAAACATTACACTCAACATTCCTCACGAATACAAGAAGAGCGGATGACAGGTTACAGAAAATCCACGTAGTGGGTTTTGACTGCTGGCAGAAAACACGCCTCAGCTTGCATTCCAGGTTCTGAGGTTCAAGAGTCAGGGTCAATGCACAAAAGAATTATGACTTACGGAAGATGTAGACGGCGTCTTCTTCGGCTTCATCTCCTGACAATAGAAAAAATGTGAACATCTGAACAGAAATGAGATCATTAAACAAACTCTTAGTAATAGAAATATACTTGCATCCTGGTGCGTTACAATATCACATTCATACATTCAGTAGAGAAGTACCTCACTTTACTTCAGTCCCTCCATCGACAACATTCTGCTCAACAGAAAATGGGTATACTGACAGGGAGAACGATCCCTAAACCGCACCAAAGAAAACGCATATTCTTACAGGGTTAACGTGCCTAAATATAAAATATGCGTCCAACACATACATAATATTTCTTTATCATCACCAAATGACACCAGAGAAGTTACTAAAACAAAAACTGAGATTGTCACATGCTTCACTACAATAACCATATAACAAGGACGTTCAAAATAGTTCATAACTAGTATTTAAATGTCAATCCTATTCAGGATTGTGCAAATAATCAGCAATGACCTTTCTGTCTCAAAAAGTAGAACACCAACTGGGTAGGCATCAAGGACGGCAGATTAAGAGCAGTCACTTCGGTTAAATAATTAGGGTTACGAAATGTGAAAGTGACAAATAAAGGAAGAAGAAAAAGATTCAGATAGACACGCACATGCGTCAGGCGCTCATGCCCACACATGCACATGAACTAGCGTCATAGGCAGACATACTGACTAACAGGTCGGCAGACTGGCAGACTGAAAGACAGACAGCCAGACAGACAGACAGACAAACAGACAGACACAGACAAACAAACAGATAGGCAGGCAGGCAGGCAGACACATAGATAGGCAGACAAGAGACAGTGAGTAAAAAAGACAGTGACAGAGAAACAGACAAGGATAGAAGCAGCCTGACAGTGAAACACGAGACTGAGGCAGACAGAAGCGGGCAGAGATTGGCAAAGAGCGAGATAGAGATAGATAGATAGATAGATAGATAGAGAGAGAGAGAGAGAGAGAGAGAGAGAGAGAGAGAGAGGAGAGAGAGAGAGGAGAGAGAGAGAGGAGAGAGAGAGAGGAGAGAGAGAGAGGAGAGAGAGAGAGGAGAGAGAGAGAGAGAGAGAGAGAGAGAGAGAGAGAGAGAGAGAGAGAGAGAAAGAGAGAGAGAAAGAGAGAGAAAGAGAGAGAGAGAAAGAGAGAGAGAGAAAGAGAGAGAGAAAGAGAGAGAAAGAGAGAGAAAGAGAGAGAAAGAGAGAGATAGAGAGAGAAAGAGAGAGAGAAAGAGAGAGATAAAGAGAGAGAGAGAGAGAGAGAGAGAGAGAGAGAGAGAGAGAGAGAGAGAGAGAGAGAGAGAGAGAGAGAGAGAGAGAGAGAGAGAGAGAGAGCGAGCAAGAGCGAGCGCCAGCCAACGCACATCTCCCTCTCCTATCCCTACACAGATTCCAACCTCCGTCTGCCCTCACCATTTCTCCCCTCTCACCCCCTTTTCTTCCTCCTCTAGCCCTTCTCCTCGTTCTCCTAGACACTTCAGTCCGATCTTTCTCTCAATCTCTCCCTCCCCCTCCCCTCCCCTCCCCCTCTCTACCCATTCGCCTCCTCCTTCAACCTATTTTCTACACAATTTTTTATCTCTGTCTTGCCCCTCTCCCCGACTGAGATTAAGATTTTTTTGGCTTCTTCACCGAAATTACATTCATCCCTTTATTAAGCAATAAAGTAAAAGAGTTGCGCGATAAAAGAAATTATAAACTGCCTTTTTCTTAATCGTTGTGTTGATGGATTGAACTCTCTAGCGAAAGATGGCGATTGTGCAACGCGTTACGTACGGTCGCCAGATTAAATAATTTTAGGGTGGCCGTCGTTTTCGACTTTCACTACAATTCATGGCTATATTTTCTGATTCACTGTATGTATGCGCGACAGACATTAAAATAAATGGATTTGAATCAGGAAATAGATAATGATACAAACGCTGACAAATGTATCAAACACGTTAAATGCCGGACATAATTATCGTTACACTTACACATAATGAGATGTTCATTCACGCACCCGCTCACTTACTTTCGAGAGAAGAAAAAATTAAAGAGAAGAAAAGGGGTCCGAGAGAGAAAAAAAAAAATACAACGAAGCAGAGAAATAGAAAAGCGAAGGGAAATCGAATGCACTGGCACAAGATTTCATTAGGTATTTTTCTTTTAAAAACACAAGACGAAGTTCCGACAACAGACAGGTCAGGATCATCGTGTCGTGACAGCCTGATCCTGAGGCTGTCATCCACACCCTTCGCCTCATAGACAGCCGCTTCGAAAGGCATTCCCATTTTCTATTTGATTCCAACTGATTCACTACGCGCCGTTACTGTTGCAACTGGCCTCGGGGAAATTGCATGAGGGCGGAGGGGGGGGGGGGGGGGGGGGGGGCGAGGAGGAGGAGGAGGAGGAGGAGGAGGAGGAGGAGGAGGAGGAGGAGGAGGAGGAGGAGGAGGAGGAGGAGGAGGAGGAGGAGGAGCAGCAGCAAAATGTGCGGCCGCAGAAAAGAAGCACAAGACGATGACGACAATAATGATGATGATGAGGAAAAGAAGAAGATGAAGAAAGATATGAAAGGGGAAGAAGGTGGTTATGAAAGAGGAGACGGGCAGAGGAGGTGGAGTAAGTGGAGGATATAAAATCTGAGAGAGAGAGACAGGGGAACACAAAAGCAGCAAGGTCAATGAAACAAAAGACAGAACCAAGGACAAAAGAAGGAGACGAGAAAATGGGAAGAAATCGAGGACGGAGAAAAAGGGCCGCCTGCCATGCACCGCACTGCCTGCGTCCGTTTCTGCCACTCCTGCAACCTCATCTTGCAGCCTCCATTTGCAACCTCCACTTGCATCCTACCGCTACCGATAACACCGAGCATAGAAGAAAAAACAAAATGCGTAAATGCTTGCCACATGGCTTGCAATGGCAGAATATGCGGCCATTGTGAGCTGCCGTTTAATCCGCGTAACTAATTCTTGGTGCGTGTCACGTGTACTCTCCTATCCTGGTTGGAGAGCTCGAATTGTGTGAAGTAGACAGTGTTTTATGTCTAACGCGGCGGTAGCTACACAGGCACTTATACAGATACAGAGACAGACACACAGATTCACAGATTCTACACACACATTCACACACACTCATTTCCACATACACACATACTGACACACATAGATTCACACTCATGAACAGATTCACACTCATGAACAGATTCACTCATGAACAGATTCACATTCACGCACAAATTCACATTCACGCACACTCACACTCATACTCACACTCACATTCACATTCACATTCACATTCACATTCACATGCACACGTTCACACGCACAAAACCACGCACTCACACGCACACACTTCACCTCCGCCCCGCCACAATCCTGTCTGCTAGCGCGATAACAGTGGCTCAGGACATAATACAATCTAGGTGTGTCAGTGCGATTTTTATTTTTTACTTCTTTTTATGTCACAGCCTTGATAAACGTGTTGACGATGTACGATGATAGTGAATATAGGTTGCATCGGTATCGAATGACGATCGAATTTTCGTGAAAAGCTTATAATTCAGTCGACTCCCGACGCATTTGCTGCAGTGCCGACCCGACCTTTCCGGGATTTCAGACCCTATGAATTTGTAAAGTTGGGCCTGGTTTCACCTTGACACGAGAACTCCCTGTGGACGGCGCTATTTACCTTCTGCCCCGCCCGAGGCAAGCTATATTTACACGGTTAATGAAGCGATCGGTCCGGAATGACGTCGTTGCTGTATCGGGTGTAATTCCGTGTCACATCGCATATCAACATCAGTCATGTGGGTAAATGTACAAAGCTTCCCTGTTGAATCAACTACGAGAGATTTCTTATCCCTCTCCCTTGCCGTTTCTTCCGCTCTCCCCCCCTCCCCCCCTCCCCCCTCCCCCTCTCCCCCTCTCCCCCTCTCTCCCTCTCTCTCCCTCTCTCTCCCTCCCTTCCTCTCTCTCCCTCCCTTCCTCTCTCTCCCTCCCTTCCTCTCTCTCCCTCCCTTCCTCTCTCTCCCTCTCTCTCTCTCTCCCTTCCTCTCTCTCCCTCTCTCTCTCTCTCCCTTCCTCTCTCTCCCTTCCTCTCTCCCTCCCTTCCTCTCTCTCCCTCTCCCCCTTCCTCTCTCCCCGACATCCACCCTCATTCCCTTCCGTCGCCGCTGTAAAATATTTGAAACGCGCTGGCAATGTATGGCCGAAGCTGACATCGAAGAGCGATGTATATTATTAGGTAGGTGCGTTTGACGACGGCTTCGGTTGGGTTTTTCTGACTATGAAAAATGTAGACATATGTCCTCTGGCTGCCGGGTCGTGTGGCCACAAACCCAAAAATAATAATTGATCGATATTACATAAACCCCTGCCCTAATCCCAGCATGTTATTCAGCCTCGCCCACAGGGGATTCCAGTTGAGTCAGCATCATCTAAACTCAGGTTGTCGCCGGATCAATAGCGCCGAGAATGGCATCATTCTCTGAATAGTGAATGGTACGGGGTACCTGATAGTGTCTCCTCGAAACCGGGACGAGGGACTGGTACTGCGAGCCAATAACATAATGAGTCACTGACCGGCACAAAGAGTCAGTAGCATTGTAAGTCACGGCCAGTGAGTCAGCGACATAAAGAGTCCCTACCACGAGGCAACGGCACCCAGCTCCAGTGCCTACGCGAGTTAGTACCACTGAGGGACTGCCGGCGAGACGCATTATCTCCGCCACAGAACAGTACAATGGAGCTGTCTGAAACCCCCGCCCCTCCCCTCTCCCTCACCCGTCCCTGACATCCCTCCCCATTCTGTGGCACCTAAAAACGACATAATGTTAGCATCATCGCACGTTTGAACTGCACCTCCCCTCTACCCTCCCCGTTCCATAGCCACCTCCCTCTTCCTCCCCTCCTCTCCTCCTCTCCATCACCACCCACCTCTTTCCCTCGGCCTCTATCCACCTCTACCCCCTCTACCCCTCCCAACCAACCCTGGGCCTACCACCATACTCTTTATACAACAACACGGGCTTCTATGGAGCCCATTTATCTCATACATTAATTTCCTTTCTGACTCTCCTTGTGTCTGTCCTTGTGTCTGTGTGTGTGTCAGTGTTAGTGTGAGTGTGTGCGTGTGCGTGTGCGTGTGGGTGTGCGTATGCGTGTGCGTGTGCGTGTGCGAGTGCGTGTGCTTGTGCTTGTGCGTGTGCTTGTGCGTGTGCGTGTGCTTGTGCGTGTGCTTGTGCGTGTGCGTGTGCTTGTGCGTGTGCGTGTGCTTGTGCGTGTGCGTGTGTATTCCTGTATACATGTGTATCTGTGTATACATGTGTATCCGTGTATACATGTGTTTCCGTGTATTTGTGTGTATATTCATGAATGTGCGTTGTGTCCGTGTTTGTGGTTTGCATTACCGCGTGTGCGTGTGCGTGTGCGTGTGTGTGTGTGTGTGTGTGTGTGTGTGTGTGTGTGTGTGTGTGTGTGTGTGTGTGCGTGTGCGTGTGCGTGTGCGTGTGCGTGTGCGTGTGCGCGTGTGTGCGTGTGCGTGTGTGCGTGTGCGTGTGTGCGTGTGCGTGTGTGCGTGTGCGTGTGTGCGTGTGCGTGTGTGCGTGTGCGTGTGCGTGTGCGTGTGCGTGTGTGTGTGTTTGTGTGTTTGTGTATCCGTGTCTGTAGGTGCATGCTTGCCTGCCTGCCTGCCTGCCTGCCTGCCTGCCTGCCTGCCTGCCTGCCTGCCTGCCTGCCTGCCTGCCTGCCTGCCTGCCTGCCTGCCTGCCTGCTTATTTTCCTTATGCTTTCTCTTTTTCTCTCCCATTCCGCCACTCTTCTCGCCCCCTTCTCTTTCCCTCATTCCGTCTTCCATTCCTGTCAAAGGTTTAGTATCAGTCTGTCTGATGGGAAAGGCTGTTATTTGCCCAACTGACTGTAAGGCAATCCCTTTAAAGCTGCTTAATTATGTGAGATAGGATTGCTCGGCTGCGTTCCAACAACAGGGGCAAATACCCAAATGATTCTGCATGACGGAAATACCTCGCGCGACTCCATATGGTGTGATTGGAGGACGAGTGCTCTTGAGCTTCCATCTTTATCAGAATGCTAAATTGCACGACAGACCCCTTGACCTGCCTGCAATTACGAACCTGCCAAAGGGGAGACAAACGGGATTCCCCGATCCCCAATAATGCCTCTTTCGCATGACCGTACTGAAAGGCCAATCGCTAATATTATGATTACTGTTTCGATACCTCGCGCCCCTCATAGACAATAAATGCTATGCATGGTCGTGTTGAGCCTATTTCCTCTTGGGAAAACGTCCGTCGCTGTACAGCCACACCTTTTTAAAGCTGAGCACAATACCCACGCATCACTTACGTCCACGCTTCCGCTAACACAAGCCCGAATGATTAAGAACGAACTCGCCCGACCCTGCTCTAGCCAGATCATCGCGGATTCCAGCATCCACTCAAAACAACATCTAATAACCTCATTAATCATACGGGATGTCACAAGCAGTCCCTTGCGATCTTGCAAAACAACCCGAGCTCCTTTAAACACCTTCCTTCCCTGATCTTCCTTCTGTGCCTCCTTTCCCTCCTGACCTCTCCCCCTCAATGAGTCCCCCTTTCATGTCTCCCTCCCTTCGTCGAAAGGAAAGCGAGCCAAGTAATGGAAAAGGGTTAGAGAGGATGCCAAGGGAGGAACGCCACCTGTCCAGCCAACCGGCAATAACTCACTGCCTCACGTGGACGTCATGAATTAAGACGACCCACATACATCGGATCCTGCGGTGGGAGGCCACCCCCTTCTTCACTTTCTTCCTCGCCTTCCGCCTCCCTCCTCCCTCCTCCTCCTCGCAACAACAGTTAAATAACGTGCCATCAAGTACGTGGACGACGCCGCGCACATTCAAACATCCTCAGACGCGTACTTTCTAACCCGCCCGCCGCCACCGGCATACATAACGGAGCTCGGCTTCCTCCATACACCTCCAGGGACGCCAGGGTACGCATGAGAAGGAGAGCAGGTGTATTTTTACTGTCTGAAGGAGGTGGGCTTAGGACGGAAAGGGGTAGGGGTGTTACGGGAAGGGGTGGGGGACACGGGAAGGGGTGGGGGAGACGGGAAGGGGGGTGGCAAGGTTTGAATCGAAAAAGGTATGTCAACTTACTTAGCGGAGATTATTCTTAGCATGCCACGGGTAGGAAGGACGAAAGGGGGGGGGGGGGGTCAAAGGAACTAAGGAGAGGTGTACAAGATCACATGAGGTTGCAAAAGAGTATTGAGAGATACCGAATGAATAACGAAAAACAAGGACACACGAGGAAGCACTGTCAATCGCATGGATTACTCAAAAGCTCCCCTCGACAACACCAAGTGATCGAAAAAGGGACAGAGTGTTGCGAGAATGTGGGTCACGTAAATGTAGTCACTTTAAGGGTTAACATCCGCCTCGCCAGTTCCCCCTACCCCCCCCCCACCCCCGTAATCACATGGAAAGCTCTATAGGGTCTGTTATGTACTTTCTATAACAGGCCCCCACTAGCGCTATCTCGTGCCTGAATTACATAATGCATAACAGGTACCAAGGGCGTTTTACGCATACTAATCGTCATTCTGCCAAAAGTAGGTGGGGGAGGGGGGGTGCTGTCATGTGAGGATGGCAGTGGGGGGGGGGGGGGGCTGGAGAAAGGGGTCGCCGGTAGGGGAAAGGGGGGGGGGGGGGGAGGGGGAAGGGTTGTAGGGAAGAAAGAGTTGGTCGAGAGAAGTTTCTCATATCCCTAACATAACGATCAAGATTATCACCACTCTCACCTGTGCTACTTTCTCTCAATCTCGGTCTCTGTATCTGGTATCTATCTTTCCCAATCCCCTTTATTCTCGTTTTCCTCATCCTCATTCTTCATCTTTCCTACCATTTCTTCCCGTCTCCCCCTCTCCCCCGCCTCATAAAAATCCTACCTCCAATTTGCATTTAAATCACAGCAATTGCTCATCTCCTGACGACCAGGAAAAAAGGAAAATAAATAAACTGATAAAGAAAACAAATAAACAATAACAAATGAATCGATATAAAATATTGAGAAAAACAAATTAAAACAAAAATAAACGGGAACATAAAATATTAAAACCACAGCAAAGAAAAAACTAAAAGAATAATATTCACAACAAATAAAGCTTAAAAAGATCATAAAAAAATCAATAGAAAAAAACTATCTATCCACAACCCCCTAAAAACAATAACAACTAAAACTCGAAAACATGCACAACCAAAGAAACACCATACACAAACAAACAAAAACCGACAAAAAAACAAATCAAACATAAAACCACAATAGCAAACAAACAAAACACGAAAACAAATCCTATCGCCTGACGCCCCCCCCCCCTCCCTCCCCGCCGCCGCCGCCATTAGGCCCAACGGCGCAGAAAGAACGACAATAATTATTAGGTGTCATGCAAGAGAGACCCCCGCGAGCACACCACGGGCTCCCGGGACCATATCACACACACACAAAATAAAAAAACAAAAGAATAAATAACCATTGCAAGTTCTCGCAAGGAATCTAGCGACTCGCAGGTATAAATAATAATAAAAATGATAACAAACGTTCTCCTCCCTAATGCTTTTCCTTCTGAGGTCTCGAATTCGCCATGTCGCGCGGACCGGGACCAGTAATGCTAACACGAGCGGGTACTCTACAGCGAGACTGATTGCCTATCCAATCTATCGAAAAGGAATCCGGTGCCAAGAACTGAGGGGCAAAAGAGGGGGAGAAAAGGTGTGGAAATGAGTGTGTGAAAGAAGCAGGGGGAGGGGGGGGGGGAGGGGGGAGGGGGAAAAGGGTAAGAAAGAGGACGGGAGAGGGGTGAAGGGGGGGGTGAAGGGAAAAGGAGGGGATGGGATGGGGAAAGGAGTGATGGGATGAAGGAGAGAGAAGAAGGTTGGAAGGAGGGAGCGAGAGGAGGGAGGGAGGGAGGGAGGGAGAGAGGGAGGGAGGGAGGGAGGGAGGGAGGGAGGGAGGGAGAGAGGGAGGGAGAGAGGGAGGGAGGGAGAGAGGGAGAGAGGGAGAGAGGGAGGGAGAGGGAGAGAGGGAGGGAGAGGGAGGGAGGGAGGGAGGGAGGGAGAGGGAGAGGGAGAGGGAGAGGGAGAGGGAGAGGGAGAGAGGGAGAGGGAGAGGGAGAGGGAGAGGGAGAGGGAGAGAGGGAGAGGGAGAGAGAGAGGGAGAGGAGGGGAGAGGGAGAGGGAGAGGAGGGGAGAGGGAGAGAGGAAGAGAGAGAGAGAGAGAGAGAGAGAGAGAGAGAGAGAGAGAGAGAGAGAGAGAGAGAGAGAGAGAGAGAGAGAGAGAGAGAGAGAGAGAGAGGGGGGGAGAGAGAAAGAGAGAAAGAGAGAAAGAAAAAGAAAAAGAGAGAAAGAGAAAGAGAGAATGAAAAAGAGAAAGACAGGCGAGCAGGCACAGCAAACCCGATTCTGCAACCTAAAGTGACAAAAAGGCTTTTAGATGCAGAAGAAAAGAGAAGAAATTCAAGGCGAAAATGTCCACGAGAGAACTGCATGATGGAACAATAGCGGGAACGAAAGAGGTAGGATGGGGGTGGAAGGAGGGGAGCAAACAAGAAGGGCGGAAGTGACGGAAGAAAAGGAGGAGGGAAGAGGTAGGAGGGAGAGGAAGAGGGAGAAAAAGAGAGGAAGAGGGAGAGGAGGAGGGAGAGGAGGAGGGAGAAAGGGAGAGGAGGAAGGAAAAAGCGAGGGAGAAGAAAGGGAGGAGTGAGGAGGAAGGAGAAAGCGAGGAAGGAGGAGAAAGGGAGGAGTGAGGAGGAAGGGAGGAGGAAGGGAGGAAGAAAATGATGGAGGGAGGAAAGGAGGAAGTGAGAGGAGGAGGGAGAAAGGGGGGAGAAAGGATGCTGGAGGAGGTAGGTGAAAGGAGAACGAAGGGAAAAGGATAAAGAGAAGAGGGGAGGAAGAAAGATGAGAGGAAGAGATGGAAGTAAAGAACAGAGGAAGAATAATGAAGGAAGAGCGTGAGATGAAATGAAAGAGGGAGACGAAAAGGAGCGAAAACGGGGCCAGAGCGCAGCGTCTGAAGACGGAAGTGGAAGCAGAGAATAGCAGGATACCTCGTAAGGGGGGAAGCATATATACGACAATAAAATGAGGGAAATGAACGGTATTTTCACTCAGTAAGCAAGACAAAACATACTCTAAGCAAACGGCTATAACCTACATAAACACAGAGCTACAGATAAAGGGCTCACAGACATGATTCTCTGATAGGTCACATCAGACACCGAAGTAACGTGTTCAGAAGACATGCCATCGGATGAATACCACACACGGCACGAGAAGAGGAGAATGACTCGGCAAGAAAAACACTCCTGCTTCACACACCGCGGCGGCCGTAGGCATACTTGACAGCCCAATCACACTTGTCAAAACATTTATCAGTCAATAAGAGCAGGGAGAGAGAAAATGCTGTAAACAGAAAAGATATATTTTTAAAAAGAACGTGACGCCAAAAGCAAATGACGAAGGCAAGTGAGTCTACGTACTCTAGAGCCTGTGTCTTTTAATTTCACCTTGTTCTCTGACCTTCGGGAGAAGGGGAGGGAGATGACTTTGGAGAACAGAGAATTATTGTTTCTTCAAAGTGGGTATTACGAGAGAGAGAGGAAAAACCTGAACAGGAACTACTGCCACGAAAGAATAAGATAATACAATCCGTTTGAATTCCACGTTATATCCATACAATTATATGCAGTAATTAAGTAGCCTAACATAGTATCAAAATGCATTGTGTTCATTTTCTTAATCTACCTATATTTCATAAAGATATATACTCAATAACCTTCTTTCCGCCACCCAGACCTCTATTTACCACACTTGAGCTTAATCTATTTTTAACCTGCCCTTATCCAGTCCAAATTTTATTCAAGATATATGCTTATCAGCACTAAAATATAACCAGCTGATCCCCGTGACACCCTAAACCATAAACATTATCACGATTTGTCAGTAACTTTTCGCGTATAATCCCAATGACAAACCACGAAACCAAAATCTGCCCGGCAAATAAGTAAGGAAGGCGGTTTATGACATAACCTTCCCCCGGAGTGGAGGTAATAAAGAAGGGGCACTTTGCCAAGTAATCATCCCCTCTTAAAAAACTCTGATTGGCATAGTTTAAAAACTGGAAGACAAAGAAAAAAACGTAACGAAAGAAAAAAAAAAACATAAAACGAACGACAGCAACAAAGAGAAAATATAGAACGAGAGTATTAATCACTGCCGTCCCCATAACCTCTACCTACATCCATAAAAGGATATCTTTTCTGCGAAATAATAATCTCGACACAATAATTCTTCCAATTTATCACGTCGTCGTTTTCGGGATAAGATTTTTACTTGTTTGTTTGTTTGTGTTTGTTTACTCGCATCGACTTCAACACTGGCGATAAAAAATGTATTTCAGGAGTGAAACGGATGTTTCTCCCCCCCCCCCTACCTCCCTCTTTCTCTCTTTTTCTCTCTCTCTTTTTCTCTCTCTCTTTTTCTCTCTCTCTTTTTCTCTCTCTCTTTTTCTCTCTCTCTTTTTCTCTCTCTCTTTTTCTCTCTCTCTTTTCTCTCTCTCTTTTTCTCTCTCCTCTTTTTCTCTCTCTCTCTTTTTCTCTCTCTCTGTTTCTCTCTCTCTTTTTCTCTCTCTCTTTTCTCTCTCTCTCTCTTTCTCTCTCTCTCTTTCTCTCTCTCTCTTTCTCTCTCTCTCTTTCTCTCTCTCTCTTTCTCTCTCTCTCTTTCTCTCTCTCTCTTTCTCTCTCTCTTTTTCTCTCTCTCTTTTTCTCTCTCTCTTTTTCTCTCTCTCTTTTTCTCTCTCTCTTTTTCTCTCTCTCTTTTTCTCTCTCTCTTTTTCT
>NC_061822.1:7705482-7712982 GCF_019202785.1 Penaeus chinensis
TCAGGAAACTACCCCTTTTTACAGCCCTTTGACCTTTGTCATCCTCCGAGCCACCCCCTCCTCCCTCTGTTCCCATCCCCCACACCGTGACACTCTTTCTCTCTCTCTCTCTCTCTCTCTCTCTCTCTCTCTCTCTCTCTCTCTCTCTCTCTCTCTCTCTCTCTCTCTCTCTCTCTCTCTTTCCCTCTCGGCAAGCATCAGCCGCCTCTGCGACTGCGCCCGCTCATCTGAGGAAAGAGGGTCAGAGAGAGGGAAAAGGTTAAGGGGAAAGGCAGACAGGAAGAGAGAGAGAGAGAGAGAGAGAGAGAGAGAGAGAGAGAGAGAGAGAGAGAGAGAGAGAGAGAGAGAGGGGGGGGGGGGGAGGGAGAAAGGGAGGGAGGGAGAGAGAGGGAGGGGGAGAGGGGGAGGGAGAGAGAGGGAGGGGGAGAGGGAGAGGGAGAAGGAGAGGGAGGGAGAGGGAGAGGGAGGGGGAGGGGTAGGGGTAGAGGTAGAGGTAGAGGTAGAGGTAGAGGGAGAGGGAGATGGAGAGAGGAAAAGAGGAAAAGAGGGAGGGAGAGGGGGGGGGAGGGAGGGGGAGGGAGGGGGAGGGGGAGGGAGAGGGAGGGGGAGAGGGAGGGGGAGGGAGGGGGAGGGAGGGAGAGGGGGAGGGAGAGGGAGAGGGAGAGGGAGGGGGGGAGGGAGAGGTAGAGAGAGAGAATAAAAACAGAAATATAAAGAATAAGATGACCAGAAGGAGAGAGATAGGGAGAAGGGAAGAGAAAGAGAGGGGGATACAGAGGCCACGTGTGTCTAGGAATGACAATGACAGCCAGTGGGCGCCGGCGACAGCCCAGGTGCCGGCAGCCTTATGAGTATGCTCCCATGCACGTCACCAGAAACTCGTTTGCTTGTACCTGATCAGAAATTTTGCTTCGGAATAAACACATTGCGACCATAACAATCTCCACTCAATCACAATAACTACTGTAGAATACACACGCGAGAAGGACGTCTAAAATACAAGGGCGAGACACGCGCCAACACCAGAGGCTGACGAGCGCTGTCCCCGGGGCCGGCCGCTGTGAGAGCATCTGCGAGTCCGGGTTAAAGCCCAAGACGAGAACCGCCTCGGTGCACAAACACTATGCGAAATGCGGCACGTGCACCACCAGAAGCGTTACCTTCGTCAGGAGGGGAAGGGGAAGACAGAGGAGGAGACAGAGGAGGAGACAGAGGAGGAGACAGAGGAGGGGACAGAGGAGGAGACAGAGGAGGAAACGGAGGAGGAAACAGGAGGATACGAAGGAGGAGACAGGAGGAAACGGAGGAGGAGATGAGAAGGATGAGAGCCGCAAGAGACGCGAGACCATTCCGTAATTTATTTATGCCATTCTCTGCTCTGTGCCCGGAGCTCCACAAGCTTCTTTCCTCCCATTTTACTGCAACACGCACTCCGCTCGCGAACTCCCTCGGCGTTCTTTTTTACTCTGATTCTCTTCTTAGGAGCCCAAAGTCGTAACTAATTGCATCTCCACCTCCTTTTTCCAGCTCACATACACACCACGAATTCTCAAGGCGGGAGTTTTGTTGTCCCTGGCACGGTCTAATAAATAAAATAAACATCCCATTTACTTACTCGGCTCCTTGAGGCTTTGGACAAGTTTGACTCACTTTCCAAGTTTCCTTTGATGTACATATGACTATTTCATGCCAAGCGTCAGCCCACTTGTATACAGCATGAAAGCTACACCGTAACTTCCGAAATGCACCTCGAGAGCGTAATTAATTAAGAATTAATTGAACAAGAAAACCTCACCTGGAAACTTCCTAGCCTTCTATTGGCTTTCAACCCCCCCCCCCCCTGGCACGTCGCACCCTCGGTGGGGAACTTCATGCTATCCTCCGTAGTAGACGAATGGGGTTCATCGATCACCTTCCTTTCTGCCGTGCATCATTCTGGATCAACTCGACTTTACTTCCGGGCCGTAGGATCACTTTTCATCCCTCTTCTTCCTTTTCTCACCTCATTTTTCTCATTTTCCTCTTCTCAAATTCCCTTTTCTCCTATTCCTATCCCTCTCCTCGTGTCTCTTTCCTATTATTTTTTCCTTTCCACATATTCCCGTCCTTTCCCTTACCCCCTCTTCTAATCCTCACCTTCCTTCCTTCCTTCCTTCCTTCCTTCCTTCCTTCCTTCCTTCCTTCCTTCCTTCCTTCCTTCCTTTCTTCCTTCCCCTTCATTCTCTCCATTTTAAGCGCAACGCTTCAAAATATACAGCGAATATAAAGAATACACGCTGCCGCTGCCACTGACATCTGACCAAAAGTGGATAAATAGAGTTGGAGAAGATCCTCGTCTATTCCATATTT
Organism: Penaeus chinensis; assembly: GCF_019202785.1. Classification (NCBI taxonomy): domain Eukaryota; kingdom Metazoa; phylum Arthropoda; class Malacostraca; order Decapoda; family Penaeidae; genus Penaeus; species Penaeus chinensis. The sequence continues at coordinate 7,707,832 of NC_061822.1, forward strand.
GGGAGAAGATATGATAGATATTTTCGTTCTCCCTATTTCTCTTCTTCGTCGATTAAATCAATTCACCCTGTTAAACCGAGGGGCCATACGATTTAATGCGATTCACGAGACAAACTGGACATAATCAACCGGCGAAACCTGTTATTTCACCTAACCATAGCCAAATCAAAAGGCAAAAAAAAAAAAAGTAGGGAAAAAAAAATAAAGAACATGATACCTTCTAATCCGACACGATCCTGGGCATCGAACCGCATCCCACCAAACGCCAATCCGAAACGCTGTTCTTCCCATTAATAAGCAGCAATACGTGAAAGAACGAACCGCGAAGGCCTTCAGGGACGGCGCGGCGGCAAAGCGGAGTAGCGCGCCACTATATATTCGAATTAAACGAAGAAATATATATACAAATTCCTCGGCCAATTCGTTAGCATGTGGGCGGCGGGAAGTTCACACACACACACACGCGGGTGAAGTATTTCGGAGGGGAAACGTGCGGGTACGAGGGCGAGCGTGCGGGTCTGGGAGAGGAGAGAAGAGAAAGCGAGGGGAAGAGTAAGGGTAAGGGTAAGGGTAAGGGTAAGGGTAAGGGTAAGGGTAAGGGAAGGGAAGGGAAGGGAAGAGAAGGGAAGGGAAGGGAAGGGAAGGGAAGGGAAGGGAAGGGAAGGGAAGGGAAGGGAAGAGAAGGGAAGGGAAGGGAAGGGAAGGGAAGGGGAAGGGACAGGAGAGGAGGAAGGGAAAGGGAAGGGAAATAAGTGGTAGGAGAAGAGGGAAAGGTAAATGAGAGAGAGAATCTCGCAGTACAAGGATAAAAACAGAGGAGAACCAGTATCACCACAATGAACCAAGCAGCAAATTACAAAAGGAGGAAAACCTCCCTCAACCACCTCGGAGCCGCAGCGCACTTGTCAGCCAGCCAGCCAGCCAGCCAGCCAGCCCGCCCGCCCGCCCGAATGTCTGCGCTAGCATTCACCTCAGCGATGAAACTCAGCGCGTACTAACAAGAGGCTCCTGCGTGTGTAAAGCCTGCATAATGCCTTCGAGCGCTACGCCTCCCCCCCCCCCCCCTCCGCTAAAGCTGTACTTTCGAGAAGAACAATAACAATAAAAAGCAGCGAGGAACAAGAACACAAGACTGAATAGAAATGAGAAGAAAAAATATGAACGCTCAATGAACGAGCGAATAATTGGGAATCAGACTATATATATTGAAAAAAAAAAGGCAAAGGAAAACACAGAAACTGCAAAAACAACAACACACAGCCTACTGCGTGCCGCTGAGGACCAGACATGCAGCATGCGTCCGACTGCCCGCTCCCGAATACGGCAGAGACCTCCTTCCTTCATAAAGCTACAATCTCCTCTCACCACGAATGGCGGGCCCCGTCACGCTACTACACAGCTACCAGGTAGAACGACCAGAATCTACGAGTATTCCTTACCGTTATCACCATAATTCAACCATACTACTGCCAGCAGACTGTAGACACAACGAGCACCGCATTCGACTACCTGCAATAATTACGACTATCATTTACAACTGCTACGACCACTACTTTCAGCTACCACTGTTTCCTACAACAACCGCTTACAATGACCATGATTTAATCCAACCACCGCCGACAACAACCATGTTCTACTACGACCACCGCCTGTAGCAAATATGATCAGCGCTCTCTAAGGCCATTATCAACTACGACCACCACTTGCAACGACCACAGCCTACAACGGACTACCCCCTGCAACGACAACTACCAAACTACCAAGCAAAGAAAAACACCATTTGCACCACAAAACATTGACCCAAATACCATAATACCGCCGAAACTAAACGACATAATGCGAAAAAGGAACGCGGCTCCAAAACAAAGGAACAGTACTCCGTCTTACACAACAGTCTCCGCAATGCTTCTTTAACAAACCGCTCGTGTCTCTCGCGACCCCGTCAGAACCAACACAAAATACGCACGCAAACCGTCCCCTAACGACCCTACACCCCTCCCCCCCTCCCCAACCCTTGCACATGCAACGGGACGAAAGTGAAAATAAGATAAACACACCATCGTAAATAATTCCAAGCTGTAAACAGAAATTTATAATCAATACTAGCATCGAAAGCTGCATCGCCCCCCCTTTCTGTCAGTCTCTCTTTGTCTCTTTGTCTCTTTGTCTCTTTGTCTCTTTGTCTCTCTCTCTCTCTCTCTCTCTCTCTCTCTCTCTCTCTCTCTCTCTCTCTCTCTCTCTCTCTCTCTCTCTCTCTCTCTCTCTCTCTCTCTCTCTCTCTCTCTCCCTCCCTCTCTTTCTTTCATTATTTTTTCCTTCCTTCCTTCCTTCCTCCCTTCCTTCTTCTCCCTCTCCCTCTCCCTCTCCCTCTCCCTCTCCCTCTCCCTCTACCTCTACCTCTACCTCTACCTCTACCTCTACCTCTACCTCTACCTCTACCTCTACCTCTACCTCTACCTCTACCTCTCCCTCTCCCTCTCCCTCTCCCTCTCCCTCTACCTCTACCTCTCCCTCTCCCTCTCCCTCTCCCTCTCCCTCTGTCTCTCTGCGCTGCATGCAACACGTCGGACTGACACGCTGGGCTGACACTCTGGGTTGAAAGGCCGAGCTGACACACCGGGCTGACGCGTCCTTTCCCGAGCGATTCCCCAAACCTTGAACCCGCAGAACGCCGCCGCTGGGAGATCACGGGAAGAAAGGGCGAGAGAAACAGACGGCTGGCGCGTGCAATCGCTTTTCCGTAAATGATGAAGCCTGCAATCGCCTTTCTCACTGTATTTCCTCTTTTACCAATGACAGAAATGGCAGGGAATTCCAGTTTATCTGCCGTTCCCCTCATTATCTTTACCTTTCCTTTGGCCATTCCCGAATAAAATACCTTTAGAATATCCTCCCACCCAGCGGGGATTTAAGGCTTCGACTCATTATAAAATTGGGCTCTGTTAATCCGTGAAATGGATTTTCTCTTCCCTGTCATCTAAGCCAAACGCTATCCAACCCAAGCAACTGCCTCTCCCCGGAGCCTACTTAATCACCCTGTTTTATTCTCCTTCCTTCTCGTCTCGTCTATTTTATCGTCTTTATTCATCTGTTTTATTTCTCTACTTCCCTTTGCCCTTATCTTCTTTCCTCGCTCTATCTATCCCCCTCTCCTCCTACTTCTCTTTCTCCCTCTCTATCGTTCCATTTCCCCCCATACATGCTTCACCTTACACCTCCAGTGTCCTAAACCCCCTTCCACAATCATCCCTTGCATTTTTAACGGAAGTCTCAAAAACTTCCCCTTTCCCCTTCCGACGTCAAAATAATATGAGAAAAGTTACGGAGGCCTCAAACTCTTGATCGAGGGATGGGGGGGGGGGACGGGAAGGAGAGAGGGAGAGGGAAGGAAATGGGGGCGGGAGGGGGGGGGGGGGGTATTACGGCATTTGGGTCACGCAAGTGGCCAATACAGCCCTCCCTTCCCCCTACCCCTACCCCCTACTCTTTCTCGTTCTCCTCGCGGCCTCTCACTTCATCCTACTTCATTCTCTCCCAAATCCTCTTCCTCCTCCTCTTCCTCTTCTTCGTCCTCCACCTCCACACGCCCGCACCCACGCCCATCAATATGCAATGACTAACTCGCTCTTCTCTTCCTGACTTAATCCTCCTCCTCTCCCTCCACCAACCACACTCATATTTCTCCCTCTTTCCTTCCTACTCCGCCACTCCACCACTCCTCCCCTCCTTCCCTCCGCCCCTCGAGACTCGACACAGGCCTACCTGCATGGCAATATCCTCACGTCGCTCTGCAGGACACGACAACAGCGTCCCTCTTTCCGCTGTTCGATCTCCTCCTCCTCTCCCTTTCTTCTCTTTCCCCTCTTTGTCCATCCTTCCCTCCCCGTCTCCTCCCTCCCCTTCTCCCTCCCCTTCCCCTTCCCCGTCCCCCTTCCCCTTCCCCGTCCCCCTTCCCCTTCCCCGTCCCCCTTCCCCTTCCCCGTCCCCCTTCCCCTTCCCCTTCCCCGTCCCCCTTCCCCTTCCCCTTCCCCGTCCCCCTTCCCCTTCCCCGTCCCCCTCTCCCTCTCCCTCTCCCTCTCCCTCTCCCTCTCCCTCTCCCTCTCCCTCTCCCTCTCCCTCTCCCTCTCCCTCTCCCTCTCCCTCTCCCTCTCCCTCCTTTCTCTTTTCCGCTCTAGGTTTACGAGCATGTCAGAATACTTGCGCATTCAAGGCTTTCAAGTTATTTTCGGTAGCGTTCACACATTATGAGATTCAAGCTAATTTCCGCTTTCCTTTAGCACATTATCAATTACAAAAGTTCATAAACACATAACATATAGTCATATGCTAATTGTACTTACAGCTGGGGGCTCAAACTTTGTGGCAGGCCTGTTGTTTATGTGTATTTAAATTGAAACAGGAACAACATAACTCGTACATATATAATACTAAAACACCGAACGCTCCGACATACATATTTTTTCATTTCTGTCTTTTTTTTTCTCTCCCTCGACCTTTACAGCTCTGCCCTACTTTTTTATCTTTTCCAATCTTTTATCTTTTATAGCTCTCGGTCTCAGTTCTTTTTTCCCCCAGGCGTTTTTGGCCTCACAGATCCTTCGGGACGTTTCTTCGAGACGTTACTTTTAGACGTTGCTTCGAGATGTTACTTTTAGACGTTGCTTCGAGATGTTACTTTTAGACGTTGCTTCGAGATGTTACTTCCAGACATTGCTTTAAAATGTTCCTTCGAGATGCTACTTCGAGGCATGGCTACGAGAGTCAATTAGACATTCTTTCGAGACTCTATTTCGAAAATTAAATCAAAATACTGTTTTGCGACGTTACTCTCAGACAGAAACGAGACCCGAGTCCGAGACACTGCCCGGAGACGTTGCCCCGAGACCCTGGCAACATCCAAATATTTACGGCCAACATCCTGGCTCCTCTTAGGACACGCGAGTCACACACGCACAACAAAACCGTCGTTCAATTTACCGGAGTCCGCCTTTGCCACTCACGTTCGCAATAAATGGCCGGACTAAGGCAAAATGGGAAAACAAAAGAAAAAGAAAAATCCAGCCGAGGCATATACTCCCCGCTCGGAATATTAAAGGCTCAGTACAGTATATTTCTGCCAGACAGAGCAGTTTCACATTCATCTTTACCAAA
>NC_061822.1:7730482-7740482 GCF_019202785.1 Penaeus chinensis
AATGCCGATCGAACAAACTCTCAAAACCGGGCAACGAAGAAAACGGAAACGAAGACGGCTAGACGCGAGACCTTTCTAGCGGACACACTGTACGGCCGAAGTGAGATTGCATGGCTTTACGCTAAAAGGTCACTAGTCCTACGAAGGAGTCGGGGGGAAAGGGGGGGGAAGGGTGGATGGGGCGATGCCACAACCACGAGATGGGTCACGGAGCCATGCCCCTCCCCCACCACCCCATTCGGCCTCCTGCCCTTTCTCTTACTTGCCCCTCAGCGCAGCCATAAACGAGGCGTGATAGCGCAGTTGTTCCCCCTTGAGATGGGTGTGCCGGTGGACATAGTCTCAGAGTGATATGCACATATCATCTATGAATGGTAAATGACCTAAAACTATATACCCACTCCAGTACCATAAACTATATCACTAAAATAATGATGATAACATCGAAAATCGATCCACAGAAAAAAAGGCGGATCCCCTGAATCGCATTCTACTTCCTTAACTAAGCACCTGCACCTCCTCCCTCTCTCTTTCTCTCCCTCAATCCCTCACTATTCCCTGAAACCCTATCTCTCCTTTTGCCTCTAACTTTCTCTCTAATTCTATCTCTCACGTTCCCCTTCTCCCCTCCCTTTCTCTCCCTCTACCTCTCGCTCTCCCTTAGTCCCTCTCTTCCTTTCCTTCTTCTTCCCGTTCTCCTTCCTTCTCTTTCTCTTTCCCTTGTTTTTTTTTCTTCTCCTCCCTCCCTCGCTCCTTCTTTCTCTCCCTCTCTCCAATTTCTTCCTTCCTTCTCCTCACCCCCCCCCCCCCCCCGCCACGATCGCCCTGTCATCGTACCTTTACTGAAACTAGTCCTTGTCTTTGGATGATGATCTGTTCCCTGTCCCCGCCCCCCTCGCTTCGCCCGCTTCATCCAGCGCCTCGTTTGCTCTGAAGGTGTCCCCGCCTCGATCCTAATGGGGTTTCCTTATTGGACGTCGCCGAACTGTATGGATAGAATGGCTTCCTACTCCTCGCTCGTTTGATGCTATCTTGTGTGTACTCGGTTTCGGTTTCGGTCTCGGGTCTCGCTCTCTCTCTCGCTCTCTCTCTCTCTCTCTCTCTCTCTCTCTCTCTCTCTCTCTCTCTCTCTCTCTCTCTCTCTCTCTCTCTCTCTCTCTCTCTCTCTCTCTTTCTCTCTCTTTCTCTCTCTCTCTCCCAGCCCCACTGTCTCTTTTGGTCTACATCTTTCTTTCTTACTCTCTACCTCTCGCTCGATCACTCGCTCGATCACTCGCTTACTCGATCACTCGTTCGATTACTCGCTCACTCGCTCGCTCTCTCCTGACTCTCTACACAACAGTCTAAATTACTATGACAGACTTAAGGGAGCGAAAACCTATCTCCGGCCAAGAGGCAAAATAATACCTTTACAAAAGACAAGAGGAAGGAGGCACACCAAGCCGGCTCTATTAATCAGAGGGTGATATAATGGCCCTAGCACATTCAAATTTACACGTAAAACAACTTTCACCGAAATCTATCGACAGAAAACGGGAGCATTCGTCATCAAACAGGATATTCCCACTCTCTCTGTTTACACTCTCATGGCCCCCGGTCCACTCTCCATGAGAAAAAGGAAGGGGGGAAAGACAGAGGGGAAACTTTGGCAATTACTGTAGACTGGTATCTCATTCATCACTAAGAACAGAGAAAAAAAAGAGGAAGGTATGGTAAACATGTAATCCCAGCGCGTGAATTCAATGTCCCGGCTTTTCACGAATAATGCTCTTGTGACTCCAATAATTTATCGTAGTCATTCCTCCATTTAGATTTTTCCCTTGTGATCAAGGAGGACGGAAGTGGGATTAGGTGAAGAGGGAAGGGGGAAGAGGGAAGAGGGAAGAGGGAAGAGGGAAGAGGGAAGAGGGAAGAGGGAAAACGGAGAAGGGAAGAGAGAGAAGGGAAGAGGGAAGAGGGAAAGGGGAAAGGGGAAAGGGGAAAGGGAAGAGGAAAGAGGGAAAACGGAGGAGGGAAGAGAGAGAAGGGAAGAGGGAAGAGGGAAGAGGGAAGAGGGAAGAGGGAAGAGGGAAGGGGAAAGAGGGAGGAGGGAGGAGGGGGGAAGGAGGAGGGGGGAAGGAGGAGGGGGGAAGGAGGAAGGGGGAAGGAGAAAGGAGGAGGGAGAAGACTGAGATGAAGACGAAAAAGAAGACGAAGGAGAAGAGGACGACGACGACGATGATGATGATGGTGATGATGATGATGATGATGGTGATAATGGTGATGATGGTGATGACAGTGGTGGTGGTGATAATGGTGATGATGATGATGATGATGATGATGGTGATGATGGTGGTGATGGTGGTGGTGGTGATGATGGTGATGGTGGTGATGATGATGATGATGGTGGTGGTGATGATGGTGATGATGACAGTTGTGGTGGTGGTGGTGGTAATAATGGTGATGATGGTGATGATGGTGATGATGGTGATGATGGTGATGGTGATGATGATGATGATGGTGATGGTGGTGATGATGGTGGTGGTGGTGATACCACGCAGAAGAGATAAACGGAAAACCAATATCATAAATAACAGGAAAAAAAACAAGAATAATGATAACAAGCCAGGAACATCCAATAACGGTTCTTTTTTGTAAAGGAATATTCAAATTAGCGACCGAACACCGGCAACGCCAGCTGGGAATCCGACGCCACGACCACGGGAGAAAAACCTTGGCCTGACCTGAAGACGTCACAGAACTTTGACAAACTTCCCTATTCCGAGTGACAGCAACATGACAACAAAGAAGAAAGGGCCTGTCTGCTCTGAGGACGAGCGGGTCTGAGGCCGAGGTGGAGGTTAGGGGGTGGGGGGGGCGAAGTGGAGGCTGGGGGGGGCGAAGTGGAGGCGGGGGGGGCGAAGTGGAGGCTGGGGGGGCGAAGTGGAGGCTGAGGGGGGGCGAAGTGGAGCCTGGAGGGCAAGTGGAGACTGAGGTGGAGGTGGGGGGAGAAGAGGCTGAGGAGGAGGTGGGGGGGAGAAGAGGCTGAGGAGGAGGTGGGGGGGAGAAGAGGCTGAGGAGGAGGTGGGGGGGGGGAAGAGGCTGAGGAGGAGGTGGGGGGGGAGAAGAGGCTGAGGAGGAGGTGGGGGGGAGAAGAGGCTGAGGAGGAGGTGGGGGGGGAGAAGAGGCTGAGGAGGAGGTGGGGGAGAGAAGAGGCTGAGGAGGAGGTGAGGGGGAGAAGAGGCTGAGGAGGAGGTGAGGGGGAGAAGAGGCTGAGGAGGAGGTGGGGGGGGAGCAGAGGCTGAGGAGGAGGTGGGGGGGAAGAGGCTGAGGAGGAGGTGGGGTGGAGTGACGGGGCGAAGTGGAGGCTCAGGTGGAGGTCTAGGGGCGGGGGGGGAGTGGAGGGTAATTAAGAAGGCGATGTGGATGAAGAGGTGAATGTCGAGGTGGAGGGGGATGCTGAAATTTAAATACTTAAAGAGGGTGATGTAAAGAACCAGAAGCTAGAGTTAGGTGGAGGTGAAGGTGAATGTGGATGAGGTGGAGTTCGGGTGGACGGAAGCGGCCTGGACGCCTTCCAGGCCGCTTCATCGCATGGCCCTCAACTTCTGCCCATTGGCGCGCCTTGGCAGCCTCGCCAACCAATCGTTTTTTATTTCATTTTAGGGATCAAAAAGATAAAAAATCACAACTGTTTGTAGCACTGACGACACGCCAGTTTTCGAAGGGAACTTTATATGAATCACTTCCAGAATCGACAGACACCGAGTTGAAAATCTATATAAATCAAGGGACACCCTATAGCGGCATTGTAGCACGACACGCTGACAGCAGTAAAAGTGCGTACTCTAATCTGGGTTCGCATTCCAGCTCAAGCGCTTGAGCATTCACCAATAACTTTAACATTTCAATGCGTGCAACTGAAGCCCTATCCTGAATATTAAGCACACACATGAACAGTCGCGCATGCACGCATCCCCCCCCCCCCCTACATACACACAAAAAACTAGCAGGTTTAAAGGTAACAATGAACTATTTCCAACGCAAAGTCATTGATGGAAAATACATCAAACAACAAACACTATTCCCTACAGCTATTCCGTAAGCCTTCCGTCGTTGTAGCTCCCACGTGTAGCCACCAATTAAGGTGCTGTGGCCGGACGTTTCCACTTTTCATTCAATTTTGTTCAATCCCATCAAAGCTAAAATCTCGAAAGAACGTTCATTCTACCCGCCTTCCCATATCAAAATCCTTCAACGGAATACATAAACCAGAATAAGGCCATCGCTGAACAACGGTATAATGTCTCGCTATGCTCAGAGCTCTCGAAAACCTGCTGTTCGTGCCAGAGGACGAGCGCACGGCCCCCAAGGCTCTGAAAACCGCTGAATGAGCGAGGCGAGTTCCTAAGGTACTAAACATTCAGTCGATAACCCTGAATTCACCGAATATCAATAGTTCTTTCCTTTCACCCTGAATACAGTACCCAGTATATTAAAGTTAAGCCCCCCCCCCCCGCCACGCACGCACACACGCACGCACACACTCAAATTACATGGCGAGCTAGAGGGATGGAACTCTAATTAAGGAAACAAAGCTTGCTCCTTTGCTTTCATCTTTCTTAACTCTTTATTCAAGAGTCGTATAGTGTCGTGCGTAATGAAGATGTCAATAATGTGGCTGTGTCTACTGAAGAAGAGCGAATAACAGAGAGAATAACAGAGAGAGAAGTGAGAGAGAGAGAGAGAGAGAGAGAGAGAGAGAGAGAGAGAGAGAGAGAGAGAGAGAGAGAGAGAGAGAGAGAGAGAGAGAGAGAGAGAAGTGAGAGAGAGAGAGAGAGAGAGAGAGAGAGAGAGAGAGAGAGAGAGAGAGAGAGAGAGAGAGAGAGAGAGAGAGAGAGAGAGAGAGAGAGAGAGAGAGAGAGAGAGAGAGAGGGGGGGGGGGGGGAGAAAGAGTGGGGGGAGGAGAAAGATAGAGGGAGGGGAAAGGGGAAAAATGAGAAAGAGGGGAAATGTAAAAGAGAGAGAGAGGAGAGAGAGAGAGAGAGAGAGAGAGAGAGAGAGAGAGAGAGAGAGAGAGAGAGAGAGAGAGAGAGAGAGAGAGAGAGAGAGAGAGAGAGAGAAAACAAGAGAGAGAAAACAAGAGAGAGAAAACAAGAGAGAGAAAACAAGAGAGAGAAAACAAGAGAGAGAAAACAAGAGAGAGAAAACAAGAGAGAGAAAACAAGAGAGAGAAAACAAGAGAGAGAAAACAAGAGAGAGAAAACAAGAGAGAGAAAACAAGAGAGAGAAAACAAGAGAGAGAAAACAAGAGAGAGAAAAAAATGCGAGAGGGAAAGGGAAAGGGAAAGGGAGAGGGAGAGGGAGAGGGAGAGGGAGAGGGAGAGGGAGAGGGAGAGGGAGAGGGAGACAGGAGGTTAAGATTTGAAGCTCTCAACAGCGTCCCTGTAGTTCTAATTGAATCGTTGAGTGGAAATTGAACCATATTGGGGAAGAGAGAAGTAGCGAGGGAAGAGAAGTAATTAGGGAGAGAAGAGAAGTAATTAGGGAGAGAAGCAGAGAGGATATATGGAGGAGTGGGAGAGGCGACAGGAGACAGGAGACAGGAAAGGAGAGGGAAGGAGGGAAGAAGGGAAGGAGGGAAGGAGGGAAGAAAGGAAGAAAGGAAGAAAGGAAGAAAGGAAGAAAGGAAGAAAGGAAGAAAGGAAGAAAGGAAGGAAGGAAGAAAGGAAGGAAGGAAGGAAGGAAAAAAAATTCTGAATTACTTCAATCGAATGAGTAAAACCACACATTACAGCACTACAATATTAAATTATTAAGTTAAATACTGCTAACTCACACACACCAAGATCCTTTAACATTATGGCTATCTGACTGATAAGATCACTTCCCTCTTACAATCTCTATTCTTACACACCTGCCCTTTTCTATTATGTGCTGGACATTTTACCTATCACCCACAACATGTGCAATTGCAGAACAAAAATAATTATCGGAGAAATAACTTACATGGTTCAAAAGAAACAACTTTTCCATGCAATGCTTTCTTCTATTCTGTACTATAAAGACACTTTTATTTTATTCGAATTTTATTACAAGAAAATTAGATACTCAGAGGTATATGATGGCAGTGTAATGAAACTTGCCACTACCATTACTACAGCTTTTGTAAGAAGGGAATATATATTGAGAAAAAGGAAAAAGATAAAAGAAAGCATAGATATATAACTCAGACTTACTACTACTAGGCCTATATCAATTTTTATATCATAGAGTGGCATTTGTAAAGCATTTGCTTAGCCACGATTGTAAATGTGCATAAAATATAAGAGATTTTATAATGAGAATTAGACTTTTCATAAATAAAAATGTCTGTGGTACAAACTATTAAAATTGCTTACAATTATACAAACAGATAGGAAGATAGATAGCTAAACACTTATTTTCTTAGTATGACAGACCAAGAAAATGTTAAATCTGCTTATGATAGTCTTTCCTTACTTTCTAAAAGTACTGTACAGTAATCCATATTAATGTCAAGCACAAAAAAATAAATCTTTGAAAACTGACCAAATGTGATCAGATTCAGTTAAACTATACAATATGCCATCATAAACCTACTGGGTCCCCATGGATATGTGTTACAAAAAATAGAACAACTAAAAAGTCATTTGGCAGATTAATGGTAAGGTAAATACTTGGGTTACCATTATTAATTTTCATTTTGGGGGGTTAGAATTTGCATTGCAACACATGGGATGGAACCATGTGATGGTGTAATTTTTTTTACTTTTATCATTCAGAGAGAGACATACAATTTTTTGTTTAATTCTAAAAGGAATCTAGGTGTTGCTTTTCCACTTGCACACATACACGCATACATACACAGATAGATACATTCATATACTACAAATATGCACACACATGCAAGGCTTAACATTAACACTAGATAACAAGAATCAGGCATACAAACACATACATATTTACATTTTTTTTCTAAAAAAAAGGAATTTCTTTCAAGGAACAGCTATAATACACAAATGCAACTAAATGCAGCTGAATCTAATCATACGTATAATATTCAACAAGTTAGTCTATTACAGTTCTCTACTACTATTACTATTACTTCATCATAACAACAATGATAATCATGACAGTGATGATAATTATATACTTATGACTAAATGATTATAATAATCATTACAATGAGTACAATGATGATAATTATATTTATGATGAAAATAATAATAATAACAATAATAATAATAATAATAATAATAAGAAGAAGAAGAAGAATAGCCATCATCACCATCATATCAAGAATAATAATGATAATAATATTAATAATATTGATCACAATAATACTAATAGTATAATATTACTATTACTTTTGTTATCATTATTACTATTACCATTACTATTACTATTATCATCATTATCATTACTACCATTACTGTTGTCACTACTATTACTATCATTATTCTTACTACTATTAATATTTTCATCATTATTCTTACCATCATATTATCAACCTTATCATTATAAATATCATTATTATTAACATTATCATCACCATCACCATATCAACATTTATATCAACATGTCCATCATAACAACAAAAAAAATGACTGGAGAGATAAAGCTGATATGAGTTATTACCAGTGATTGAGAGTGGCAATCGCAAAGAATAAAAATGTAAAAGTGCAATACATTTTAAATATATCGCTGAAACTCTTTAGCTAGGATCTGTTCCAAATGTTTTATGAATATAAAAATGATATGTGATGTGATGACTAGTGAAGAAAAATATGAAACTAGCATAGTGTATACTGAAAACAGATACATTCAAATAAAAAACGGTTTGTCAAACTCTGGCAAAAATATGTATAAAAACCAAAATTGGATTCAGGAACAAAAAACTTGGTCACTATATATTCCAGGGTTTCAATAAGCAATATCCACTATGCTACAGCATGCCTGCTGAAATGCTGACGGACAGAAATGAGGGAAGTAGCATACACTTTGGTGACATGTCAGATATCAGTGGAAGGTCAAAGATAAAAGTTACAAAAAAGAATGCTATAAATTCAATGATGCCTCTTGTTTCCCCAATCTTGGTGTAAACAAGATAATAAAATTCATGTTTTTTAATCACCTATGCCAGTCTGTAATATAGACTTTCAACTGAGTGTAAAAATTGGTATTTGGTAACTAAATTAAATAATTCTTGTCAAAACAAGTAGAATAACCAAAAAAAAAATCATAGACATGCTACATTTAAGAATATATAGGCCAACAATACTCAGATCTTGAAGAAATCATAATTAACATCAAAGAAATATAAATTCAGTTCGGCCGATTACTCCTACATATACTATCCATAGTAGACATGACTCCTACTTTTGGCACTGTTATATCACACAATTATTGATAATGTAAGGGAATATTATTATTTTTTAAGGAAACAAATAACATAAACAACATATCACATTCATACATCACAAAGGTAACGACTGAATCAAGAACTAGTATTGCTGTATTTTATCCAAAATGAGAATTACCGATTAGATAAGAGATAAGAGAGTGAGAAATTTATTTGATAAGCCATTAAAAATATTTCAGTACTATAAATTCCATGACAATAATGGGTACAGAGTTTATTTGTATAGAACTAAAAATGCAAATAATGTAATTTTTTACTCAAATGTTATAATTTCAGACAAGAATTATTAGCAACAAAATTAATATGGCCCTATTTCAAACTGGAACTTCATCAATGGATTGGTAAATACAATAGCAACAGATAGTATCATGAACAAGCAACCAAAATCCTTAAAAAATGTGTAATGCTACAAAACAAGAACATACTCAACATATATAATATGTACCCCTGAAATGATAGTACTATTTAAAAAATGTCAGAGTTTCCAATTTCCAAACTCACTCAAACTTGAATTTCCTGGTCAGTTAATTACAGTTACTTGAGAATATTTTCTAGGGACAAAGCTACAAAGCTCTGCAAAAAGTCAAAGTATCTAGCTAGTTAAAAAAAAATATATATATATATAACCCCAAAATACAATACATTTCTAATTACCATAACGTATTTACGATTATTTTCTTAAACATCACCGTTACCATGCTAAAGAACATGAGTTATAAGCGCGTTATTGTGATGGTGCATTATTAGGCCACAAAACCTCCACTAAGCCATAACGCGATCAGCTGATGGACGCAGGAGTCAGCTGGTCTACATAAACAAACGATATTTTCGTTGTTTTTCACGTTAACCCATCGTGTAAATACCTAAAAACAACTACAATACACATCTTTGATTCATACTGAACACACTAGAGCCGAACGAGCCAATGGAAGGGAAAAATACACAAAGAAACCTACGACGATCATCACCACGACTCTCGCCACACACGGCACCGAAGAGCACATTGCTCATTCAGAGTAAAAATGAAAATAAATCCGGTCAAGCTCCTGCTGGAGACTCAATCCACAAAATGAAATACAAATTCAACAATACACCCACCTTCTCTCCATTGGACACGGGCTTGGACAACGCAGTCTCGGATATTTGAGGGTTACTAACGTTACTTGGGAGATTGTCAGCCATCGTGCTCTGCGTCCTCTCTCGTCCACAGTCAGAGCGAAACTGAAGGGAAAGCGGCGCCGCGCTTATGCTGTATTCGACCTACACTCAGCACAGGGACACGCTATCAGTAGTTCTCGTTTGACCTTTGCTAATATATGGGTATTTGTTCTTGATATACGGAAAGAGGTAGGGTATTCATGTGTGAGGGTAGTGATTATGTCAGACTGTGGTTAAGTGCGGAGTGCGATGTGGGAGTGTGGGGGTGTTTATGCGCGTCCAACACTGGCCAATCTCCCCCTTTAATTTTTCAATCTAGAGAAAGTTATAGAAGAGTGAAATAGCAAGAGGATGGGTGAAGAAGGCTATGAAATATAAATGAGCCTCTCTATGTTTCTCTTTCTTGTGTACTTTATTTGT
>NC_061822.1:7752982-7757982 GCF_019202785.1 Penaeus chinensis
TATTATTTTCACAATTATTATCATCATTGCCATTGATATTAGCATTATTACCATTACTGGTATCATAATTATTATTGTTATCACTATAACCTTGTTATGATTTTTATTATTGCTTATTATTTGTATTATTATCATCATTACTTTTTATTATCCTTATTATTTTTTTCTTAATTAAAAAAATATATATTCCTATTAATTTTCTTGTTGTTATTATTACCATTATTATTTTTTTTTAGTAGTAGCATCTTCATTATCATTCTTGTTATCATTGGATGGAATCCAGTGGATTTCGAAACTGTAGTTTCATTTTTAATAAATCTAGTTTTATCATTGTGGGTTTTTCTACCATTATCATCCTCATCATTATTATTATTATCATTATTATTACTATTATTATTATTATTATTATTATTATTATTATTATCATTATTATTATTATTATTATTATTATTATTATTATTATTATTATCATTATTATCACTATTATTATTATTATCATCATTATTATTATTATTATCCTATTCATTATTATTATCATTATTATTATATTCATTATTATTACTATTATTATGACATTGTTATCATTATTTTCTTTATCATTATCATTATTATCATTGGTGGTGTTATCATTATTATCATTATCATTATATATAGTTACTAATATTGCCATCATCAATATTATTACGATTATTATCATAGCTATCACCGTCACAGTGATGTGTGGCTTGTCACAGGGATCACCAAGCTTATGGGTATTAATAACAGTTTATTGCGTAATTTCATTTCATTAATGTCTCGTAAATATAACCTGACTTTATAAACGGCATCACAAAAATAGTGCGAATAACAGCAAACAATTTCCACGCATTCTTCCAACAGATATAATGTAAAAGCAAAACACTCTACCAGACACAAATTTAAATCAATTTCTCCCGGTAAAATAAGAAAACTAACACGGACACAAAATCAGAAAATCAAGTATGAAAGTAAAGTGAGTAGAAGAAAAGGGTAAAACAAAAAAAAACGTCATGATCCGAAACGTAAGAGAAGCAGCCGATGTTTCTGTTCAAAGTTTCGTCTGCGAAGTTCCGGAACGAGGAGTTTATTCGCACTTTCCTCCTCGATCTCCCGTTGGTTGCACACAAAGAACCTCCTCCAACAATGAAAGGTTAGCTTCAATTCGCCAAATCTTAGCTTAAAGACCGGCCGTTCAGGCTTAAATAGCTTACCATCGATTCGGTATCGGATGAAATGTATATTCTGTGTTGCTTTTACCAATTTATAATCGGTAAATTGCTTTTGTCGGGAGTGAAAACACAAGCATGCAAAAACACCTGTCACCTGCTTGGGTTAGCGACCTGCGTGGGGATTGCAGGCCGATGCAATGTTGCAGGCAGGGTTCTGTGGTAGGTGCATACATTACGGTTAATTACTGCGTGAAAGCTTGTGAGAGGCGTATTGATTTTGCTCTTCTTGGTGAATAACGCTGGGTATTTTCCACAGTGGTCCGTCGATCCTGACCCAAATATGAAAGTAAATTGCCATAAGTCGAAAAAAAAACATACCGGTCTTCGCATATGTTTATAATCACACACGTTTGTTGATTTAATTCCTTCGAAATTTGACAAGGAAGAGAGTTACAGCAAACAAAGCATTCCAAACACGAAAATGAAATATGCCGGTAATTGCACCGAGTCTATGAATAGCTCGGAATTAAATGCTCCTTTTTCCTGCAAGATGCTTTTGTGTAGTTAGCTTTCCTTCTCTTGAAAATCCCATATGCTGTTTAGAAAATATGATTTAGAAAGGGATGACAATGCATTTCTTATTAGGCTTTCAGTATGTAGTGCATTTATGTTTCTGAATGTTGCTAACCTATATTTCATTTGGAGTTGAAAAAAATGAATAAATAAATTGCATAGATACATAAACATAGAAAAAAAAATTGGTATTAAGTATATTCCTTCCTGCTGTCATAGATTTCCAGTTGATCATGGGATTAACACTACCAGGAAGATTGCGTATTATTATTCTGTAGATGGTTTCTGCTCTCCCCTATGTAAAGTAATATTCAAGAATAGGACGGTCAAATAATGCTTTGCACTCACTCAAAGGCCATCTGTCACCGTCGCACACATTCTGGCAAGATGTAGCTTGGGCTGGGGGCTTATTTCTCGAGAAGTCACCATGAACAACTTTCTTTTGTCTAGGCATGGCATCACATGCATGAATCTGCGGATTTTGATATGCTAGTGTGGGCATACCTCTTTTACTTTTTGCAGATTACCTTTTATATGTAATAAAGTATATTACATTTTTTCTCTATTTCAACATGGTCCTATTCTGGATAATTAGGTCACCCTAATTAACCTGCATTCGTTTTTCAAAATGACTTTTTATTGGTTTTGTTAATAAGATAACCTGTCTGTAATGGCCTTGAACAATGTAGGATTCATGTTGAACAAATTGCAAATAAATCAATGAAGCAAAGAACACAAACAGGTGTATTCATGTGTTTTCTTGTTCTTCCCTTTATGTTATTTGTTTTGTTTGTTGTGATCTTGGCACCTGCTGACACACTCGTAAAGGCTTACTGACAGTCACAGTATGTGTATTGTGAAGTAGCGGCAAGCACACTACACTAAACTACCATTTTTTGGACTTGAGATTGTTAGCCATCTGCAACACATCATAGCAGATTTAGATAGAATAGTCAGTAATTACAAGCAAAAGGTTTTGAGAGCCACTGTAAGAGTTTTAAATATTAATCTCATTCTCTCCCATTTACATTGGCTGTGGTCTATCAAGATCTTTTTGAACCTTAATATGATCTGTGATAAAATGCCTACAAGATATTTCCAATCGAATAGTGGTACAGTGTCAACTAATCACTGCAAGAAAAATGTGTGAAAGACTGAAAATAAAGATCTTAGGCTCACTTGATGCTAAATTACTAGTGATGTCTGCAAGCTTTATCTTAACAAAAAGTTACACATAGGCCAGTGGAGGATGCACAAGTGTATCAGCCATATTTATCATATATATTTTTATTTCCTACCTTTTTTATGCAAATAATTTACAAAATTATCTGTAGTATCTTTTACAGCTAGGGTATAAGATCAAAATTCAAGTATACATTTCCCAATGAATCTCAATACCATGTTCACTTTATTATTCATTTAACAGTGAAATCGTTATCTACTGCAAACTTTACTCAGGCATTATTTCTCTACAGATCAATCAGTAATGCGGGAGAACACAGTCGCCACCGAAATTGGGAAGTTTAACTTGCTACAGGAGCAGCGTGTTCATACTTATAGACTCTTTGAAGAGTAAGTCAGTATTGAGAGGACAGATGTACTCTCATATTTGTATGTCTTTTTAAGTCAAAGTACTTTGTTAATGATTTATACTGTGTGCATGTGCATGTATTTATACTTTTGTTTACATGTTATTATTTTAGTGAAAATATGGATGGACTATTAGAACTGATTCTATAGTAAGAAATAATAATTGATATATACTGTACCAATATTTGAAATATTAGCAATCAATTTTATCAGAATGCTAGTGTGATTTTAATGCCATGAGGGCTTTTTAGTATTCTGGCACAAAAGGTATCCACAGGTAGTAGTTAAATATGGAAGTCCTTGAGAAAGGAAATATTAATTATGTATAGCTTGGTTCTTTGGATTATGAATAATGCAAATGACATGGATACTTTTGTCCAAGTGAAGTTCAAATCAAGTCTGATTTGGACATTGGATATTTTTGTATTGCTTTATTGGTGATACACTGTAATTCTCATCTAAGGAATAAATATTTAATTTGAAATTTTATTACTCGTGCTTGTGTTTGTACAATTAAACATTTTATTCATTATGGAAAGGGATTGATGAAGACAAAATTACAGTCTCGAAAGTTGATCACCGATATGAGAGTACTAATACATTTCACTTTCGCAGGGGGCACAAGATATATTTGAGTTCAAGTCCAAACTACGACTTCCCCACTTTTCGGCAGTTGGTTCATGATGTCACACAAGAATTCAAGAGAATATCAGGAGATATCATATCTATTGAGAAGAACCTTAGAGCTAGCGGTAATGGTGCTGTTGCAGATACAGTTCTAGCAATTCAAGAATGTGAAAAAAAGAAGTTAGAGTTGGTAAGTCAATGCATTTAGAGAGACTAATATTTCATCATTAGAAATATCAAATTTGGAATTCCAAATAGTATACAATTATTTAGTTGTCTTTTTTTTTTTTTAATTGATAAACCAGATGGTTTAAATATATCAGCATAACATGTTTGGGAAAGAACATCCAAATATATATATATGGTCTTCAATATATATTCTGAAGTTGATCATAGCAAATGAAGAAGAGAAACTAGATCATAATGCTTTGAAAAATAGGTTATACTGTTTTCATTAACTTACCTCCTTTTACAGACTGCTCATCTGCAGCTTGCACGGCAGATGGTTACAGAGTGCAGTGAAGGCGAATTAGAAAAGATGAAAGAAAAAGAAATTAGAGCCGAGCTGGGACACGTAGTAGAAGAAATCAATGACCATTTAACTGAGCTCCGATATGAAATTTACAACGCGGAATAATAATGTGTACTTAAAGATTTTCTGTTTGAATGCCATACTATAAGTAGGTTTTATCTAGCTTAAAGCTCAAGATGGAATATATAGCAGTGAAATACATCTTCAGTGGTGGGAATAGTAGCTTGCATCAGCCAGATTCATTATAAATATTAAGCAAGGTTTAAAAATGGATGGGATTATTTTGGTGAGCCTGCAAGCTTATGGTCAAATATAAAATGGAAATTAAAAAAGAATATTAATGGGTTAAGCAAAGTTTAATAAAATGATAGATCTGATCGCACAGAACTGCAGTGAATAAATATATTCTTATAAGCAAAATTATAAATGAAGCCAATTGAAAGTATCATTTTGGAAGCGCTGCAGTTTACAGATGGGAATGTGTAGTTACA
>NC_061822.1:7775482-7802982 GCF_019202785.1 Penaeus chinensis
GACCTGTCATTTTCCTCTCCTGAGGCAAAACAAGATTAGATATTTGTTTCATATATAAAGGAAACTGAATTGTATAATGCTGATTAAAGTTTGGTTTTCGTTATTTTACTTTATCTATTATTATTACGGAGTTTGAGGGTAGATTATAACAGTTATCTACCATAAATTGCTTGCACTGAGATAGCTACTCAGTACTTATTCATTAGTCCTAAAAGTTCTAGTCCGCGCCTGATAAGAAATTTCCACGACGAGGGAATGACCTCATAGTTTCAAAGGAGACAACAATCAAAGCTGAATTCTGAAGTCTTCATTTCTATCACTTTATGAAGCAAGAGGAAAACAAATCCGAGACTCACAGCACAGTCAGCGAAGAATCCACCAGTCACGTTGGCCACTTCGTCCGATCCGGCAAGATAAACGATGGTTTTAGCCGCTTCTTGGTCACTCTGTATACAACAAATTAATCAATGGAGATATAAAATATTATATATATATATATTCACGTCTATATTAGGGAAAATTATATGAATATCTGTATAATGTTATTTTATAAGCAGCGTAATTTATATGCTGGGTAAGAACCAATTATGCATACAATAACTGTTGCTATTAATCTAGTTGACTGTGTATAATATGGGGATTGCGAAACAAATAATATAAGTAACTCTGTCTGCCACCGTCCGTCCGTCCGTCGGTCATATCTGTCTGTCTGTCTGTCTCTGTCTCTCTCTGTCTCTGTCTCTGTCTCTGTCTCTGCCTCTGTCTGTCTCTCTCTCTTAAAAATGCCATACAAACCCTTGTAACGAACTGAAGTAAGACGTAGTAGAGGCGCGCCAGGAAATTGCTGCCTCTAATGTAAGGTGCTGATAATACCATGCCCGGACAGAAGGAATTGACGGTCATGCCTAGGGTAAAACAAAAAAGGGGGGGTATTTATTTACATATTTCATCATCTCTCTTTCCCTCCTTTCTTCGTAGTTGATAAAAGTAAAGTTTACAAGTAGTAGGTAACCGAAATTCACTACAGTCACTACAAAATAACTCATTGTATCATGTGAAATAAGTGAATGAATAAATTGATAACTAAATAAACAAGATAAAAAGGGAAAAAACACAACAAATCAAACTCTGATGTATTTTTCCTTACCTGTATGAGCCGTTGTGTCAGCCAAGCAATTAGACATCAGAATGTTGCAAAGCATTGACTGAGCGAAGGCACGCAGACCCCCGTATTTCGCACGTTCGAAATTCAAATTCTGCAAGGGACGTCTTCATGAAGCATATGTTTGAATCAACAGAGATATAATTTATCATCTTTCTCAGTAAGTGTTAATTCACATGCTTCGACCTTTGGTTCCAGAATTATACAGCTGACTATACTGTAAGCACGCACGCACGCACGCACGCACACACACACCTACGTGAGCGTGTGTGCATGTTTGTATGTTTGTCTGTGTATGTGCGTGTGTTTGTGTGTACGCTGCAATGCTGAATATACATGCCGTACGAAGCACATCGTTTTTTAATCATAGATGATAGTCTTTGAAAAATAAAAATGAATACGAATTGTGAATAAAATATGGAAAATAATGGAAATAATCCACACTCTGCAGCCATTTCACACAACACCCTCGTTACTGACTGACTTCTGCAATAACAAGTAACATGGTCTTCAAAGAACCACTCTACCTTGGGAGTGATGGTGGAGAGCATGTAGTGAGCTGAAGCTGCCAACACTATAACCCGACTTGATTTGTGTTTGCGTAACAAACCTGTGAAGGAAATGTAAATCATAACTCATATTGAAGAAGGTGTAGTATAGGTCGTAGAGGAAAGAAAAGGAGAGAGAGAAGTAGAAGAGGATGAAAGAGAGAGAGAGACAGAGGGGAAGGGGAAAAAAAACTAATCATATTTGCAGAACTCAGATTTGATGGCTTAAATATCATGACTTTCAGTATACTTTACACATTTTGGAATTCGTGAATCAGATAACACCGACATCATCCGCATACACATTCATAAAAAGACAAATATCAAGACGAAGGAAATCAAAATACTCAGTGAACTTACACTTTTAGATGAAATACCGGAAAACGACCAATACATTTCTTATCACTCACCGATAAGGCGATTTACCAAGAGAAAATGGCCAAAGTGATTGGTGGCCATGGTGACTTCCAGGCCGTCAGCCGTCAGCTCTCGAGTGGCAGCCCCGCCGGTACACGCTGCCATTACCAGTATATCTATCCTGTTAGCAAAATGTAACTGTAAATTTATTATGAAAAACATTATCGCCAGTATAACTCAGCTCGAGATGTCTCGGGTTTACACATGTTCTGATTGGGTGGTAGGATTATTTTCATAAATTATGAAAAATATCCACTATTCACAACGCCAATAGCCTTTTATCTCTTTCTTTTGCCTTCATTCAGCGTACCCGAAACGTACTGAAAGAAACATAATCTCAAAAATATTGTGAGATACAAGCTACATTAATGACATCATATTTGCCGTGTATGATCCATCTACATAACACAGATTAATTCTGTGAAAATCTCGATTAATGAGCTTCATCCAACCCCGCGTCACTTTTTTCTTTGTTATCCAAAGTTCGCACGCACACACAGAATAGCTTACGTAGCTGATAACGAATTATTAATAAACCTGAGTCCATTCTAGATCAAGTTCCCTACATACACTGACCTTTCACACTGTCTATCCCCTATACTATGTATTTTTATTTCAAGATAAGAGTCTGTAAGGATTTTTTTTTACCTCTCTTCTCTCCTGACGAAGGCGTTCACGAAGTCATTAACAGAGGCCAGGGAGGAGGTGTCCAAGTGCCTCCAGATCACCTGCGGAACGTGGCTGGAGCTGATGGCGTCGACTGAAAAAATATTCAGAATGTTGCCGGAATTTCACGACTTGTTGCTTCAGTGAAAGTGTCAGATCTTGGATTTTGGGATGCATATCTTAAGCGAAATGGATGGCTATAAACACACACACACACACACACACACACACACACACACACACACACACGCACACGCACACGCATACGCATACGCACACGCACACGCACACGCACACGCACACGCACACACACATATATGTGTTTACATATATATATATATATATATATATATACATATACATATACATATATATATATAAATATATATGTGTGTGTGTGGGTGTGGGTGTGGGTGTGTATATATATATATATATATATATATATATACAATATATATATACAATATATATATATATATATATATATATACAGAGAGAGACAGAGAGAGAGAGAGAGAGAGAGAGAGAGAGAGAGAGAGAGAGAGAGAGAGAGAGAGAGAGAGAGAGAGAGAGAGAGAGAGAGAGAGAGAGAAACATTCCTTTCAATGAAAAACGCTTTTTTAAACATATTTCTGCCCTTATCAGCGAGTGACAGGTCTAGAATGACTTCGACAGAAGACTCACCCTTGGCTTCGTTCACTTTCCTCAGGTCACTGCAGGCGAGGACTATCCGAGCTCCTCTAGCTGCCATCTGCCTGGCCGCTTCCATGCCGATATCTGGAACAAGACGAAGGCATAAACTTAAATATGTTGATGCATATAATACAAAAATAGGTGAACCGCGGTAATGAAAGAGGCAAAAGATGAATGAAGAGAAATGACATTGCTGTGAAATGCGAAGCATGTGATCACGAAAATGATTAGTATAAGGACATAAAGAATTTCTTGTCATATCTACAATGTAATGAACTGATTTCGCGTGTCATTAGCACTGCAGAAAGCCACGACGTAACACATACCATTGCCATTGGTCGTAATAACAGCGATTTTGCCATCGAGTTTAACGGATGCTGGCCAGAAATTTCTTGTACCCCTGTTAACATGACGAAGATACACCAGATACACCAGTCCTAAACACAGAAATAGAGTTATCCCAACACCTAACATCCAAGCACACATTGTCGCCAACGTCCAGGTAAGGTCTCCCAAGCCGATTTCGGTCATTGTTCTCTCTTTGGTTTTCGAGTTTTAGAATAGTCTTGATTTTCCGCTCAAAGTACACCTTCGTCGTGAATTTACCACTGTGATGACCTCGTCGACTTCATTCAGGAGAAAGGTTCCTTTCTGCTGAACTACTGTAGTGCCGTTCGTAAGCTATCAATACAGACAATGAATTTTATATTCCCTTATGCTGAATCCTTCAATCATGGTTCACATATTTTTCATCATACGTATGATATGAATCTTTACTTTTTATCATTAACAGTGAATCAGTACACCGTCATGCAACTATACAGTGAAATTCCAGTTTCACACTATATTTGCGCACTGCTGAGATACTGAACAACTAACGCCGACTCCCCAGTGAGAATGACTGATTACAAGTGCACATTCGGCATTATCTTATCAAAATAAGATCTGCTCGTCTATATCTTTCGATAAAAAGGAGGGTGTGAATGGTTCTAAGAAGCTATTATCTATACCAGTGGTTCCCAATATCCTTTGTGCGTAATTTACCGCTTCATAGTTATCCCAATCCCCCTCGTTAAGTGAAGAAAAAGCTTGCATAATAACTTTTTAAAAAGTCTGTTTGTTTACAGCACGACCATTTTATTTCAGAGTCAAGGTTTATCCAAGGCAACATAAGCACCATATGATATGCGATATGCCGAGCTTTCAGCCCAGTTTTTGTATCGATGAAAAATTCATTGTTTTTTCAATATATGATAGGAATGTTGTTTAACTTTTTTCGCACATAACCGGAAAAAAAATAATGCAGTTTGATGCAGATGTAATGTACTTTCTAAAACCTTTACGGGTTGACCGCAACAACAAAAAGTAAGAAAATACTTAAGTTCATCTACCACTATTCATATATGTTATCGAAGAAAACAAGAAATTAGAAGATTAAAAAAAACAATATTAGATAAAATACATGAAAGAAAACTGTAGTCAGAATATTTTCGAAAAGCGCGGGCAAAAAGAGTCAGATTTTCAGCCAATTAAAATGCAGAATGATAAAATTGTCTTCTGTCCAGGGGAGTTGTCAGTCTTGTTCGTATGCTTTAAATTTGACTTGCGTTGTCTTCTTTTCTTCACCTGTTAGCAACTTTGCAGAAATATTTACAGATTTCTGTTGATTAAATGAGTGCGATTTTCATTCTATATCTTCATATTAGGCTTACACGAAAAAGATAAAATATATTTTTTTGCATATAAAATTTAGTAAAGGGAACAGAACAAAGTGTTAGTCAGCTGAGGGGTTAGCGTAGACTGTCCAGAGTCCGCTAATTTCCCATATTATTTAGGTAAGGAAACCTTTGTACAGCCAAGTCACTATACCAAACACAATCAGAATAGATAGAGCACCTGTTGGTATGAAAATAACAATATTTTATAAGTGAGTATTAGTCAAACAGCGAGACATTATGAAGTTTCAAGAGGCGGGGCACACATCCGGCCCGGTAAACAGGATATTTATATTTGTCAATAAGTATTTACTGAGATTTTGAGACACCTATTAAGATTTTTCATTCTTAGGTTTTGTTTGTAGATAAATCACGTTTCAAATGTGAATCTAAGTCTCTTTTAGAAGTGGGTATTGATGACATTTGAGTTATAGACCGTGTTTTTATGGTAATTGAGATAAGGGGTTTCCTGTTTTGTTTATTTAATGGTTTTATTACAAGGCTGTATCACAGTATCACTGTTTTCTTCTAAAACGAATATATGTAATTGGCTTAGTTTATATGAACTGAAGGTTCAGGAAATAAAGGAAGGTGAAAATACAAGGCTGGCTTTTATGAATCGAGCAGTTTGGCTACTCGGTCAGCTCTAGGCAGCCACCCAACCTCCTGTATTTTTTAGGATGTATTAGAATTATATTTTCTGTTTTTACATGAACTTTTAAATGTTTTATGATGTCAAATGATGTGTTCTTAGCAATTCTTAATGTTCTCAGTTGTCCATGGCACATTCATTAGCATAATTCTTGGCGCACAAGGCCAAGCGAACCATGATATTAGAAATGTTTCTCAAAAAGGGATTTGTTTATTAATTGCCTAGCTTAAGGGAACCATCCTCAAAATGTAAATTAAGTGACATTTATTTTTGTTTCTTGCAATTATTATTCCTTTTTATAATTATCAATGCTGTAATATCCCTGAGTCTTCTTATTTTCCATCACAAATGGTATAATTAAAAGTTTTGAAAATGTTTCCAAAGGGACTTTTCCCCTGTCAGATTCAGTCTCTATTACTCTGGCCATACTATTGTTGAACAAAACAATACATCTTTCGTTTATTCGTACTAAAAATGAATAAATAAAAACTCGCTAACGAGGAGAGAGTTGGAAACTTACATCTGTTATTTCTGTTGAGATTTTAATGTCATTTAAAAATCTACGTAAGAGTTCAGACCGCTAAATTTTCATTCTTTCAAATGGTGAAAACCATATGTAAAGTGGTGAAATAGTCACAGAGGAGTGTGGAAATATGTAAGCTCTTTCAGCATTTTGAGGTACGGGCTTTTGCATATGGGAGTGTTTACACAGGCAGTTATTTCACACATGGTTGCATTTGGGGTTGAAAATGTGGGAGGAGAGGTAGGTGGTGGTGATGGCGGTGAAGCTGACAGATGTTGATGCTGGTTCATGTTGATGGATGAGGCGACGAGGGGGCAGGAGGTGCATGCATACTTGCTCTGTCAGCCTTACCTAGGTCTCCATTACCCTCTCCTCCCAGGGAGATAAGATAACTGTCCACTCCTCTCTCTCTCTCTCTCTCTCTCTCTCTCTCTCTCTCTCTCTCTCTCTCTCTCTCTCTCTCTCTCTCTCTCTCTCTCTCTCTCCCTCCCTCCCTCCCTCCCTCCCTCCCTCCCTCCCTCCCTCCCTCCCTCCCTCCTTCCCTCCTTCCCTCCTTCCCTCCCTCCCTCCCTCCCTCCCTCCCTCCCAGAGGTTTTGCCTCTAGGCCATGATTTCTCTCTGATCACAACATCACTTCTATTCTTGGAGAGTATTTTTACTGTGTTTAGTTTTAATTGTCACATAAATAACTGAATTTGAAAGAATATGGTTTCCAACAATGGTTTTCATTTCACTTATATGTATTTGAAGGTTTTATCTTTCTTTCTTTCTTTCTTTCTTTAAGCTACATGTTCTGTAGAAGGTAGAGTATCCCTTATATACCTTTTAAACTATATTTTCTTTCAGTTAGTGTGAGTGTCCTGCTACAAGTAACACACCATGACTGAAGTGTTTCAATTTGGGGTGGTCCCCATCACATGTCATGCATGGAATACTGATAGGAGCAGTAAGTTGATTGTATGTTCTTTTAATAAAGATGTGAATTATGGTTGTTCATTTATAGATGTGTTATTTCAGATTCCAATCACCTTAATTTTTATAGATGATTAATAAGTCATGGTTATGAATTTTCTTTGGGGAGCTCCAGCCACCATTTTCTTTTTTTCATAGTTTGTAAAGTAAAAATTGTCTCCCTTCGTAATGTGCAAGGTAAACCCCTTACTTGTTTCTTTTGCAGAGGTGGCACTGAGCCTCAACAATAATGAGGTCAACATCTATGGTCGGACTGGAACGGAGTGGAAACTTGAGGAGACTCTTCAAGGCCACGACTTAAGGGTGACCGGCATTGACTGGGCCCCTAAAACAAACCGCATTGTCACCTGTGGAGCTGTAAGTATATTGTAGAGTTTACTGAGTGCTGCAGTAATTAATTTCATGATTGCTTTTAAACCAATCATGCAGGGAGATGCCAGATTTCCTATCCCATCATACCCCCTAATACCAGGATAGTGTTTTTGCATGTGTGGATGAACCTCCTCTGCATTATGCATACTAAATAATTGTGCACTTGTTTGATCCTGATGAGAAATAGCCCTTAATAGCTCATCTTAAAAATCACTCACCCTAGCAGTATGCAATAGAGAGTACATACTATTTTTTTTACATGATGGTGTATAAATAATAACTAAATGCATAGACTGACATCTGTAACTCATTTTTCAGGATCGCAATGCTTATGTATGGACATGTGGTGAAGACGGGAAGTGGAGTCCAACATTGGTGCTCCTCCGTATCAACCGTGCAGCGACATGTGTGAAATGGTCTCCAAATGGTAAGAAATTTTAGGATGCTTTTCAGCCTGAAAGGTTTGATATGCCATATTTTTTGGAATCGAAGGAAAGTGGTAGTATATAATTTGTTGATGAAAGTTACTTCTGTTCAAGTGTGGATGTATGAATATATTGTGTGTTTAGCCCTACATAGATAGGAAATTAATTTAAATACTTTGTATCTAGACAGTCTTACATAAGTAAGACTGACTTTTGTTGCTTCTATATTATGTAGCAAGGAAACTGTATGAGTTCAAAGTTAACTTGCCTCCCTTTTTGTCTATCCCCTTCTTCACATAGAAAATAAATTTGCTGTGGGATCTGGAGCGCGACTGATCTCGGTGTGTTACTTCGAGCAGGAGAACAACTGGTGGGTGTCCAAGCACATCAAAAAGCCCATCCGTTCCACAATCACCACTCTTGACTGGCATCCCAACAACATCCTCCTGGCCACAGGAGCTGCTGACTTCAAGGTTTTATTAATACATCATATATTCTTTGCATTTATTCTTATTGTTTATTTTTTCGGTATTCTTCCAACGTATTATTTGTGACCTTTTTGGATGGAGACCTGACCAAATATGTCTCCTATGGGGAGCGACATATACAACCAGCAATAAAAGCAGTGATGCCTTACCAGGCCCGGATTAGAGAATTTAGGCCTGTCTTGCTCGGGCATGGACCTATTGGAAACAGTTGAGACACAGTTAGGAAACATGGGTAACTAGGTGTTCACTTGCTGGGCGAGGTAAGCAGTGACTCTGAGTGTGTCTATGGCTGTCTGTCTGTGTTTTCTCCAAATTTTATCTGGCAGGCATCATTCTTTTACTGCATATTCTACCAAATCCCTTAAAGTGATTTAAAATAGTGTTATATAATTATATATGAAAATAATATAAGGAATGGATATTTATAAAACACAATTCTTGTGTTTTTTATCTGTACTTGGTTTTGCCTAAGCTTAAATTGTTAATATTTTAGTAGTATCAATTGTTAACAAATTAAATTTTGTTTCAAAAGGTAAGGATTTTTTCTGCTTGGATCAAGGATATTGAGCCAAAGCCAACCCCTACTCCATGGGGTGCCAAAATGCCCCTTGGTCAGTTGATGACTGAATTCTCTAACTCTACTGGAGGAGGTAAGAAACCTTTGGTGACCCTTTTCATTCTTAGTCGTGTATGAAGGTTGCAATCATAGTCAGTATTACACTTCAAAGTAGTTGGTGAAAATAATAACTTGTTAGAAAATACATTCCTCCTTAATGTCTCACTTTCTTTTGTAGGTGGTTGGGTGCACAGTGTTAGTTTCTCTGCTGATGGCAACCGAGTGTGCTGGGTTGGACATGACTCCAGTCTTACGGTTGCTGATGCTAGTAAGGAGATGTCCAAGACCCAACTGAAGACCCAGTACCTGCCATTTACTGCTGTGTCTTGGGTCTCACTCAATTCTCTAGTTGCAGTGGTAAGTTATATTAAATTTTGTAATTAGTAAAATTGCTTAGTATTTGTTTTGTATTGATCATGAGAACATTACTACTGCATAATACAGTACACAAAAGTAAACATCACTTCTTCATACTATATAAGTACATTGGTACCCAAAGTGTAATGTGACTAGTTAAACTATTTGTAAAATTAACCTTTAACTTTTATTTTTGTATGTATCCTCCATAATCAATGAGGAAGTTTTTTTTTTAATGTAGTAGGAGTCCTCATGTTATTATTTTACCACAGGAGTAACCTAATGTTTGTACTTTTTGTGTGTGTTTTTTATGTCTAGTTTGTTTTATTTTTTTATTTTTTTTTTTCCTTACCTAGTTGCTTCAATATGAGAAAAGAACTAAACTCAGGGGGTCCTGTTTGCTAAAATTAAACTGATGCACATTTTTTTAGATTGTTCCTTGTTTCAGTTCTTGTTTGAAAAACTAAACATTTTGACATCTTTATCCCCTCTTTTTTATTCTTTGACTTTTTACTGTGCATTCTCATTCTTCTTGTGTTCGAAATTGTAAGTTATCTAATTTTACTTTTAGTTATGATAATTCCAATGTCTTTTTCTGTATCTGCTGTGTTTAACTCGATTGTGAAAGTCATGAAATCATGCAATGGCTGCAGTGGACCCAGTCATGAATGGCACTGCATAATGACATACCTTGTGTCAGAAGGAGCTCATCTTTCTCTGATAGTAGCAATATTATTTGTTTGATGTCAGTTAGATAAATACACTTAAAGTAAAGGGAAACCTTCATTTGTTTTTAATATGCAGCTACAAGCTATCAGGTGCATATTATTGGGCTTGGAATACCAAAGCAGCTGGGCACAAACAGGAAACTGCTCAATTTTTTTCCCCCCAACCTTGACAACATGGTGTTTATTGGTGCTGAATTCCATTTTTTAAGTACAATCCCACATGAATACCATCTTGATATCCCTCTGGAGGCATTGGCATGAAACATTACCCTGTTACCCTGCTTTGTATTTTTGCTTCATCTGTACACATATTCATATGGCTACCTGCATTGATATTTGACCCTAAATCATTAATAAAAGTAATGAATATCACTGCCAAGACTTTTTCTTGAGGTACTCTAATAGCTAGACATCTTCAGGTAATGCTTCCCTTTAGTTACTGTGCTCATTTGTCTTTCATGTAGAGGAAGTCTCTCATCCATTTGCAGATTTTTCTTTTACTCCACCAAGGTGTTCTAAATTTGTTCATGATTTATTGTGTGTCTTTGTGTTATCTGTCTGTCTGCATGCATTTCTCTCTGGATTGGTGTCTGAGTGTGTTGCAATCATTTGTGTGTGCATGATTTTGATTATAAAGATATTAATGTAATGTACCTTACTGTTTTAGGGTCATGGATGTTGCCCTATGATGTACAGTGTGGATGACATTGGAAAGCTGACTTTCGTAACCAAGTTGGATGTTGCACAAAAGAAGGAGACTGGAAGCCTTAGGTAAGGATGATATTTTTTGCCATTTCATATATATTTCAGTTTTCTGTGATGCATCTATATCCACAGGAAAGAGTAGTGAACTATATTAAAATCATCTTTTGAAGTTCTAAGAATTATGTATAACTAATTTAATAGATTCTTCAAAATGTAGATATTCTACTGCTTAATAATGCATCTTGTTTTGAAAATGGAACATGAGCAACATTATTTATTAGAGAAAAATATTAATATCCAAAGTATAAAGGTGTAATACTAACCAAGAATAAGGAAATGTGATATGAGGATTCAGCAAGAAACAAATTTTAAAGATGCTCAAAGATTCAAGAATCCTAAAAAAGCATCACATTATATACAAGTTTGAAAGGACACATTTAGAACTAGTTTTACAATTGATAAGTTGATAAGAAATGTGTTGTGTATGTGAATAATAAGAATAACAGATTTTATGATGTTGAAAGTACTTTTTAGAAATTACAGTTTGTCTCCATGATGTTTGGTTCAAGGCACATCAGAATAGCTTAGATTTTTAAATATTTTTCTAAATTATTATTACTTAGATTCCAAATTTTTCTTTGATACATAGAGAAGTGAATCCCATTGAAAGGTAAGATGTTGGTAAGCTGGTTGTGAATTGTACTGTACATGGTTAAACTTGGAAAGACAAATTAGAGAATCCTCATAGTAAATGAAACCAAGTTGAATCCCAGAATTTTGTTTTTTGGCATATTCGAATGTTGAATGTTGGCAAGGCAGTTCAGTTTCTAAGACCACGTGTCAATAGTTGTTCTGTAATCGAATAATGTGACTTGCTTAGAACTTAGATGAAGTGGCACTAGAGTGGCTAATTTTTTTGTATAGTAAGATAATTGCTAGTTGTTGGTGACTGTTGTACATTTTAGGTCTATTCCCCAGATGAGTAACAAGGCAGACCAAAAAAAAAAAAAAAAAAAAAATTATTCATGGCTTACATTATTTTTTAAATAATTTCTTTTTGTTTTATTATTTCTTATGTTTATTGTTGCAGTAGTATAACTAGCTTTACCATTCTACTCTAATTTCACTTTATATGTTTTACTTTTCTAGTCAACATTTTTCATGTATATTTTGCATTGTATTCATTAATTATTTTTAGATTAAATTGGAGTGAGTCGGTTCATAGATTTTTTTGAAGAACCAAGAGTCTTTTCCTTTTGCACTTGGAATTATTATACATATATAAAAATAAAAAAGTATTTGCAGATGCCAAAAAACAAAATGCCTTTATTTGCCTAAAATCACATATTGGACGTATTGGAGTCATAGATGTTTTGACTGTACATTGCAAGTAATTTTTCCTCTAACCATACTTTCATCCAAAAGTAAATATATAAATCATGCTAGAAACTATACCTATTAAGTGATTACTTTAACTCTGAAAGCTTAAAAAAAAAATTGCAAAAAGGAGGAACAAAACAATTTTAAGTCTTGTGGTTCCAGGTTCAAAATGCACTTTTGATACACTGAATGAATTCTAGGTTTAGAAGTGATAGACAGTGTTTAAGTGAAATGATAAACTTGTGTAATGAGTTCTAAATAATGTTAATTTCAACTGGCTTTTACACATTTTACAGGTGTAAAATGGTACTTCATTTTTGTATAGGTTTTTCCTCCAAAGTTTGCAGGGAGGTTTTTTAAATGATGGCTGATGTATTGCAGATATTTTCCACTGATGTGTGAATTTTTTTTTTAAAAACAAGGATTTTTCCCCTACAGCAGCTGCAAGTTTTTTTTTATTTTGATGCGAAAGATGGCCAACATTTTCATCTAGGAAAGAACATCCAAATATAAATTTCAGAATATTAGATTTTAGTGCTACACACACACACA
The DNA here is from genome assembly GCF_019202785.1 of Penaeus chinensis. Classification (NCBI taxonomy): domain Eukaryota; kingdom Metazoa; phylum Arthropoda; class Malacostraca; order Decapoda; family Penaeidae; genus Penaeus; species Penaeus chinensis. The sequence goes on from NC_061822.1 coordinate 7,788,454, forward strand.
CACACACACATGCATACAAAGTAGAAATACTGAAATAGATGTTTCTCATCTATGTTTTGATTGATGTGGCAGATTGTCTCTTTATTTCATAGTTGCTAGATACTTCTTTCTTCACTGGCTATCTAGCTCAATCAACTGGTCTTGCCGTATATGACTTATGCACGCCAGGATAAATAGTATTAAGATATGTGTACTTAGTGTAGATTTTTTTCCTCAACTTTTATTTGCAATTCAGTGTTTGAATTTTCATTATTAGTATTCATATCTTTCTATTTTTCTAGTCATTGTATAATAGATTTGAGAAGAGAGTGTTAAAACTGGAATTTTCATGCCATATATTTTTCATCTTTTTTCTTTTTAAGTATACCTTTAAATCATTAAGTTATGTTCTACCTATAAAAAAACTGCCTTTGTAGCATCAGATTGTAGGGAATGATAAAGTACTCAACAATGTGGTATAGTAACTTGTCAGTTAATCATTTATAAAATTTTTCATGGGGTTTTGAAAGGCACAGTGCTTAAAAAGATTTGCTCTCTACTTATTATTTTTTTTAATTGTCAACAGCGCCATGAAGAAGTTCCAGTCTCTTGACCGCACTGCTCGTTCTGACCAGTCAGACACAACTCTGGCCACTGTTCACCAGAACACCATTACTGGCTTGGCCATCTTCTCTGGTGACAAGAGTGGAGCCAATTCCATTTCAACCTGTGGAGCAGACTCTCAACTTGTTATCTGGAACTTTAAGGTGGGTTAAAAGCAACAAGTGTTGAGACAAGATGATGTCTGTTTTTAAATGTTCCTAATTTTCTGCTACATATATTATTTGGAAAAGTCTTCTAAGGTAGATACAAGAAAGTTTAAAGTTTCTTTGTGGGGGGAAGGGGGAGCTGAAGCAAAGAAAAAAATCTAAATAAAACCTTTAAAACATATTAAAAAACAAATTAGCCTTTATTGATATAGGATTGAAATGGTTATAAAATTGTGTTTCCTTTGTATTTTGAATCATCCATTTATGTACCAATTCATTATTGTATTCCATTTATCTTTCATTCACAGTCCCTGGAGCAGTCCCTTGGAGATCTACACATGAACTAAGTCCATGCTGAACATGTGCCATATGCAGTTTATAATCAGATGTTGCTGTATGGTCTTGCAGTCAAAGGAGATGATTTTAAAAATGAAGGAATAGCTGGAAATATTCATATATGGTGATTGTGTGATTTTGTTTGATTTTTGTAAATTGAATTTGGAACAATCTTTTATTTCCTAATCCAGTTGTGACTCCATTCCAATTGCTTGAGAATTTTTTACGAGTGATTGTTTTTAATAAAGTTAATTTACTTAAAGGTAAAGTGAAGTGATTAACTGTTATTACAACAAGTACCTCCATTGTTTGACCAGTGTTAAGTAAAGCATTCCAAGTAAAAAAAATAAATAAAAAGAGGAAATTATGTGTGTACTTGATTTCTGTCCAATGTGTGCTTCATCCTTCATTTCCATAATGACAAAGACACTTATATTCCATCTTTAATCTTAGATCAATAATATTTCTTTATCAGAATTTTTGAGATTCATATTTTTATAATTTTATTGATCTGAAAACTGTTTAAAAATACTGTTACAAACAGCAGACCATGACTTATTATATTATTAATCATCCCCTCATCCGACTCATTGTGCTGGGTATGTACTTTCTGCATGCCAAGCAGAAAGTTCCGCTACAGCAAAATGGTTGCCAAGAAGCCTCTGGAGTCGGTGACACTGAGAGATTTCTGATACCGCCATTGAGGGGTTGAAGTGAAAAGTTTCACTACAGTCAAAAGCATGTATCCAAGATTAAGGGGAAAAATTATTTTGGAAAGGATTTGGAGAATATACTAGATACCTGTTACTTGAGTTGTGAAGTACTGTCAATTGCATAGTTTTACTCCACTTAGATTTTTACATATAAAGAGTTACTGCTTATTGCAGAGGTTCCCAACCATGGTATACTTTCTGTGGGGGCAATGGAGCAATATGAAAATTATGATGTCAAATTAAACTGAATTTTATCTCGCATAGCAATAAATTGGAATCTTTCCATAAAGTGTTCTTCTCCTATAGCTATTAATAGCATTCATAACAAGCAATGACTGAATCTGGAAAGATGACTGACACTGAATGGGGTCATGGAGATTACATATTGGTCAGGGGCCATACAAGTAAAAATGCAAGAAATTCATGCAAAACTACCTATTACTAGAAATGACTCCACATAATACTGGCAAAGATGTGGGTACAGCTAAAAAAAAAAAAAAAAAAAAAACTAAATATTATCAGTATCATATTGCTGGTAGTCTTGAAGCTGCTTTCCTAGTAATTGCAGTAATTACTTTTCATATAAAAATTCATGTGGTACTTAACCCACTGCCATTGGGGAAAATTAATAAAGAATGGGAAAAACGCTGTGCTCATTTTCTATATTTTTTGTGAAATGTCTCTGCACATCGATGGCTCTGCTAGTGCTTAGCCACAGAGGAGTCAATTAGTAGACCTTGTGACCTTACATGATTTGAATTGGCGGGAAAAATGTATTTCTTAATAGTGCTATGAATATCGATGGTGTTATTTTTATTATAAACATCATAATTACTATAAGGTTATAAACAGCAAAATAAGCTAACGTAAAATATTTTTGTAAATCAAAGAAAAGGGTAAACGGGCGAGACAGGCAGCACTCGTAACTGGCTCATTGGTGACTTAGTACAAGTGTAGCCATCTTTGTGTTAATACAATCAAACGAGTAACTCACAGTGGGCATAGCACGTGCGTACACGTCATGCCCGTTGGCATTGGGTTAACAACTCTGCATGTACTAGCTTTAATAAGCTTAGAGTGACAGGAATATTCTCATTCTAAAAACAAATATAAAGGAAGGTATGGATTGTAAAATTTGTTCTTCAAAAGCAACAATAAACAAAGCTAAGGATCTTTAATACTAACACTCTTGGAATTGCTTGAGAATTCATTAGTGCTCTTTCCATAAAGTAATGAAGAACTATACTTTAGTAACTAATACTCATATCATTTCTGTTGAAGTGAAAACCTTATATGAATACCATTTGTGTATGAGGAAAACAATTGTAATGAGTATCAATCAGTGCACTAATCCATATTAATAGGCACATTTATTATATAAATTATGAGCTCAAAAGAACCTTTATAAAACAAAGCAATGCAATAGGCAATTTTCACAAACTAATTATCATAATTACTTAGTTCATCCTGAGACTGTGCTACTAGTGTTTATCATTTTGAGAGTTGAGTTATGTGCTTTGAAACAAATTGGTTATCTGATACTATCATAATTTGATTTGCAACAGGACTTAGAGAATGAGTTACAAAATTTTCTAGTCTTAACTCTCATTTATTAAACACACCAGTATAAGCAAACAATTTATTGGGAATTGAGAAGTAAAAAGGTCAATAATAATAATTTCAAGATATGTTTAGCACTGTAATTTAAGGAAACTAACATAAATACTGTAACAATCAGTCAGTTTATTTCACAAGATTAAACCACACTTTCCTTGAGTATATATCTAAAGGGAGCCACTATATTTCACATGGAAGTAATCTGTAGATAAGCACAAAGAATGTAATCAAACTTAAATTTCCAAAATAATGTAACTAGATGAAAGAAATGTATCAAACATGAAGAAATTAATTTTTTTAGGGTCTTGTCTGAGTCATTACTCTAACACAAAGCAGCTTTGTTCTGATACTGTGCCCAGTCCTCTGAAGGGTGCATTGGAGGAATCACCCAGTTAATGGGAATGGACGTGGCAAGGGGCGTGTTCTCCTCTGTACCATACTGGTCCCATTCGAACCTGATGAATGAAAATATACAATTAAAGAATGAAAAAGTTTCAACTCACTGATGTTGAGAGGGTATCAACAGTAATTTTGTTTTCACAGTTGGCTCTTAGTCTCTAAGGCATCAGCTACAAGGCCTACTTGACTTTTGGAAAGGATTTATTTTTTCTGCTATTAGTGTTGTTAATAATGGTTGTCACTAATAATAATAGTAACACATTTACTTACTATTTGCATTAGAAACAAAAACTCTTACACGAAAACTCAAGGAATGGTGTAAGGAGGCAAGGTCCTTAGGTCTAGTAATAGAATCTTCGGTGACCAAGCACTTGTGAAGCCATTTATGAGTAACAAAAGAAAACTAGAGACGACTGCATGTACATGGCAGCAGTCAATTAGCAGCCTGTCAAAAGTAGGCTTAAAGTATTGTTTTAACTTCACTACCTAAACAGTAATTGTTTGTGCTGCAGCCAAGAGTATAGAGCTTCTATGTTCCCAGTTTTTTTCCCATAACAAGATAATACACTGAAATTGTGACATGATTTTTTTGCAATACAATTGTGTTTCTTTTGTGATATCCCCCAGAGGCTAGAACTACCCCCCCCCTCCTCCAGAAACTGGATATTTGTATAAAATAGTTGTGAAGCATAGGGGGTAAATAACACACTGTTGGTTAAAATGAGATAAATGTGCTTTCCTAGTACATCAATACATCAATATTTTCCCCTAAAAACGGCAAAATATTGCTTATACAATGTTTCAATTTTATTTAAATAAAAAAAAAAAATGTAAAGCTATTTGAAGTTTGGTTATTTTTACCATTATCATTTAGTCTACAATACTGGTATTATACACAAAAAGAAAATTCAAACTGTGTACCATGAAACTTGTTGCAATCCAATTTGTGGTTTTGTTTGTTATATAAAATAAAATGCTAAAGGAACCATTCTAGAATCTCACATTTTTGGTTTCTCAGGTACCATTACTATATATATATGTAATAACTTGGTATGTAATTAATACTTTAGTGACAGTTACATGGAAAATAATAATAAGTATATACTAGTGATGCTTTTGGGGGATATCACTTGGCCAACTCAATATTTAGCATATACCATTGGTGTTGCAGTATATTATTTCATATATATGCAAACCAAAACAGATCAATAATTGAGGTAATTAATTATAAGAATAGTTTCAATGGAAAATAACAAGCAATGGATGAGGATGGGCAGTTAACACCAGACCGCTGACATGGAGAGTAATTTTGTCTTGTTTTATTCCTATTAACACCCCAATCCCCTGCACACTGTTGTCGTGGGGGGGTTTAGGAGACAGAGACTGAGGCCCAATGTAGGCTATCACCCCTGCCATGAACCTCAGCCCTCACCTCAAATATTTTGCATAGCCTTTTCATCTCCCCCTTTCCTTTTCTTTCCCTTTCCTTCTCTACCCTAAACTTATATCTGACCCTGCCCAAAATGATGGTCCGCTTTTGGCACACAGCCAGAACGTATGGCTCCAGAATATTTACCTTCTTTGCAGAAGTATTTCCCAGTTGTCATCTGCAGCAGTAAACTCCTTCATTATATCTGGGTTGATAGGAGTAAAGTCACCAAAAAGCAGCTTTCTCATTGATGCCTCTCTCTTACTAACAGCAGCATTAACCTCATTCCCTTAAAAAAAAAAAAAAAAAAAAGTAAATTTAGCATAAATGAGCAGATGAAAGTCACTCAACTTTAGCAAAGGAAAGATGGGGGGAGAGAAAGAGAGAGAGAGAAAGAAAGAGAGAGAGAGAGAGAGAGATGAAAGGGACTAGAGCCAAAAGAGAAAGAGAGAGACATGAAACAAAGAGAGAAAGCCACACATAAACAAGAGAGAAAAAGAGAAAGGAAAAGACAAACTGACAATATATCAATATATCAATATATATATGTATATATATATATATATATATATATATATATATATATATATATATATATATATACACACATATATAAATATACATATACATATATAAATATACATATACATATATAAATATATATATACATATTTAAATATATATATACATATATAAATATAAATATAAATATATATATATATATATACATATATAAATATAAATATAAATATATATATATATATATATATATATATATATATATATATATATATGTATATATATATATATATATATATTTATATTTATATATGTATATATATATATTTAAATATGTATATATATATTTATATATGTATGTGTATATTTATATATGTGTATGTATATATATATATATATATATATATATATATATATATATATATATATATATATATATATATATATGTGTGTATGTGTATATGTATATGTATACATATACATATACATATATATATATATATATATATATATATATATATATATATATATATATATATATATATATATACACAGTATATACATATATATATATATATGTATATATATGTATATATATACATATACATATACACATATATATATCTTAAAAACACATTACCGTCATAAGGCTTCTGGGCTGCACTTTCACCCATCATAACCCGAAGTGTTTGTTCCTCCAGCTGGTATTCCTTTACCTGGGTTGCTACCACCTCACCGATGCCTTCTGCAAATTAAGAAATAAGTTAAAGGTTATGTAGTGTCACAAGTTGATGATGCATGGCTAGGTATTTTAATTAGATGTAAAATAGTTCTATTTACAGCAAAAAATATAATTGCACTTGAAATAACCTTAGGAAACAGGACAATTCACTATATGTTATATAAAATTCTATATTGCAGATCACAGCAACCATAATTACTTATAAAGGTACATCATCTGTAGTTTTTTGTAAGCTATCTGTATCAAAATATCACATAAAACCTCTAAATATAAGATATATGTATGAAATGAGAAAAGAGAAAAACAAAATAATATGAGCAGCTCATCCACAAATGGGTGCTGACTGTAAGAAGAGAGAGAGGGTCCTAGGGGAAGGGGGGGATGGAATGACTGATGGTTGAGAGGGCTACAGAGGGAAGACTGCATGTAAGGAGATGCTACATAGACATAGAAAGTCCTGAGAGGTACAGAGGTAAGGGGATAGCTCTTTGTGAATATAAGGCTGGAGGAGAGATGCTATACAGTAGGTCCAATAAGCAAACAAACAAAAACACACACACACACGCGCGCACACGTACGCATGCACACATGCATGCACGCACGTATGCACAAACACACACACAAGCCACCAATTTAACCTGTTTCTATCTGGGTGTACTCATACATGCACTATAAATCTGGCACTATTTAATGAGAGTTGGAAAAAGGCCTGTCAACTTTGGTCACCACTTCATGATATTTAATTCTGGATTATACTGATAATAATATCTATAATCACCCTAAAAATTTTAAGCCCCACAATCTGGTTGACGTGACCATCACATAATGATAAAATTTGGCTTGAGGGGCAAGTGACGTGAACTTGCTGGCATAGGACAATTTGGTTATGGACTGGGCTGATGTGAACTTACTGTTGTGAGCATTTCAACTGAACGCCAGGGTGACAGGAATGACTATTATGAAAAAAAATTTAAATGACACAAATAACAAAATGTTACTTATTGTTATTATTTACCCAATGTCACCGGGAAAATGCTTTTTTTTGTGAAATGTCTCTGCTAGTGCTTAGCCACAAAGTACAAATTAGTAGACCTTGTGACCTTACCCAATTTCACCCTTCCTTGAACTGGCGGGAAATTCATTCATTCTTTCTTTCTTTCTTTCTTTCTTTCTTTCTTTCTTTCTTTCTTCCTTCCTTTTTTTTTTCTTTTTTTTTTTTGTTATTTTTATGATAGACATTATAATTGCTATAATGTTATAGACATTAGTAACAATAATATAAGACAGCATAAAATATTTTTGAAAATCAAGGAATAGGTACACAGACAGTACTTGTAATTATTTAGATTTGAGTTAATGGACTGTTATGGACTACCTAGAAAGATGTGCAAGGAAAACAGTCTATTACCATCTGGATAAAGCAAATCAAATGATAAACATGGACAAAGGAAATGGTAAAAAAGCTAAAAACACTGAAGTAGAAAAAGAGAAAATTGTAAATCAGAGACATGGACTCTGCACATGAGTGTTCATGTGTGCCTAGCCTACAAGCCACACACCCATCAGAGTAGCTGAAGCCTAATGCCCATATTTTGGGCATATGAGGTTGTGTGGCACAACCTCATATAAGATTTATAACTTGGTGTTGAGCTATTCCCGCTTACCATTTCCTTGAATCAATTAAAAACATTACAAGGCTCATTGAAAAACACCATACAGTACCAGAATTACTACCTTACACTAATTACATTTCATTCACAAGAAGACAGAAGCAAGGAAAATGTAACTATATCATTGGCTCAGGCAAAGGAAGGCCTACAATGGGTGAAAGTCATGGGTGTGGCTGATGGAAACTTGCCAAAGAGTATGATATATATTATAGGACACTAAAGAAAAGTCAGGAAAAATCACACCATTATTTGACAGGCCTGTTACAATGGTGGCTTACAAGGATTGTGTGGGTAATTAAAGATATTTCTTTAACTCGGTAATTCAAAGATAAAACAGATTTTTGAAAGTGATTTATATACAGTTCTTAGAGTTATGACCATATGCCTTCTTTAATACTTTTTTTTTCATTAATTCCAAACTTAGGAAATCAAACTGCAAAAAATTAAACACTGAGATCTCAAATAGGCAAGCATATGCAGATAAGAGTTTGAAATCACTACTCACTAAAAGCAGAAAATAAAAGATCGCAAAAAACTGTGATTTCTTCAAAAGTTTTATCTTGAATTAATGAGATACAATTTGCTCTGTTGTTGTCAGTTGTGCTAAATTTGCTAAATGCTTACAATAATTAACTTCAAATTCCTGAAGAGCAAAAGCATACTTAAAAATGAATTTTTAAAAGTATATTCACATATTTATAGCTTTATTGCTATTTTTTTCTTTCTCTACAGGGAAACAATGAATGTGTCTTTAGTACTGGTAGAGTCTCATTATCTATACCAGTTGAATACAGTATCAAAAATAAATATGAATCCTAATCAGATGCATTATAATAAAGAATAAGAAATAAAATTTTGCTGTTCTTAAAATAAGCCTTCAGACCCTCGGAAAGTGTAATTCCTTAAAATTTCACAACTACAATTATAGCAACAGTGGCCTGTAAAAACCTCCCCCTTGTGGCCTAAGCACTTACATTTATTCTTGGTTAGTTTTGGGCTGACTACAAATCCTCAAAATAAATGGTTACACCTACTGCAAAAATCAATCTTGAAAGCTATAAATTCTGTTACTAATATGTTTCACTAATAGAATATACAGGGAAGTACCAATAGGTAAAAAAATACCACTTACTTTTGGTTGAAGAAAATTGCAGATCATCAGTTGGAGTTGAGATATAACCATGGGAAGCACCTTTATTTATCCTTGCCTGCCGCAGGGTTGTCAGGGATTCTAACAGTTGCTGCATGCGAGAGGCCTCTGTCTGCTTTTGCCGGACCTCTCCCAATATGCTATCTGCTTCTAATTCTACAGCCTTTTCCTGTAGGTTTTGAAAATTAGAACTTTTACCAATACTGTAAAATTCCTAAAATATTTCTCTTGTACACCAACTAATTATATAAAATCAATTATACAGAAATATGGGAATATTTAGAAGAACATCATACAAAAAATAAAAGGAAAGAAAAAAATCTTCATACTTATTCTCAATCACTAACCCTTCGCTTTTCTTTTTCTTGTTCCTCTAGTTTTTCCCTCCAAACATCAATCTTTTCCTCTTCCTTTTGCCATGCCAGTTTCAACTCCTCTTTGTCACGTTTCATCCTCTCCTTCTGTTTCTTGATCTTTTTCCTTTTGTTTCGTCTGCGGCTTATCAAATGTCGTACTAAACTGATGAATTCCTTGTCTTGGAAATGGTTCTCAATTTTGAAAATCTTTTCCTAATTACAAAAAGTGTTTCATTAGTCATACAATAGTGAAAACAGAAAATGAGAAGAAAATGAAAAGAAAATCTAAAGAAAAAAGAGCAATACGCAACATTTTGTCCATCCCATTTACATTGACTAAATGGGTATATTAACCATTTATTTTATCTTTTTTATGCTTGATAAAAAAGGGCTGAAAAGCTTTCAAAATGCAATCTGTTAACCCTTTTGTATGATCAAAATATAGTGCACTGAAAAGTATATCAAGCTACCTTAATATCCTCAGCTTCCATAACCAAACTATTCCACATATGATCATCTGCTATGTCAGAGTTCTCTCTCATCTCATCTCGAAGCACCTCTAGTCTTTGAGTTAAAGTCCTAAATTTCTTGATCATCTCCTGTACATCTGAGAGCTGAAAGTATTGAATAAATAAATTAAAAGAAATATAAATATATACAAATATAAATAGAAACAGCTGTCTTCCCTATTCTGCACTGGTAATTTGAATCTTATTAAAGTACCTTTTATTACCATAATTCTCATTCCTGTATCTTGCCAACTTTCTTTTTATTAATAACCTGAATAGCACTCTCAACTTATTTCTTTATTTAATAAAAATGAGTTTGCTATATCTAGTTCTTTGACAAATAAATCAAATTAACTGAAGCTCTTCTACTTTTCCCATGTGTATCCATGGGCTGTTTAAAGTCCTATTCACACAACCAAATACAGTCTAATGTTCAGGCAAAATTGACTGAGCAACCAAATGATTACCTGAGACATGGTTGAGTAAAATTACCAGATAAACCTGGTAGTTTGCTGCCAGGTATGGAATGATGACCCTGACAAACATCAGCACCCCAGTGCATATGTCAGCACACAGGCTTTGTCTACTAAGCAGGCAAAGTAAGCTGGACACAGTTTGATTGTGTGGACAGGACCTTAAATATACGCATAAAGCTAAAATCAAGGAGAGAGAAGGGAAGAAGAAGAAAGAAAAAAAGAAAGAAAAAAAAAAAATCAGCACCACTATCATTTTCATGACTTCTTTTCTATCTAGTTCATTCATCTACTGAATTTCCATAGTACTCTTGATTATGTAACATTATTTGTCATATCAACAACAAAGGTTATTCCTAATTTGATTATGTTGAAGCAATTAAACGTTTCTGAAACTATTTACTTGCTCATGCTTCTTTTGTTAGCCTAGATACTAATAAAATATCAGTAATATTGTTACGTTCTTATGACTTATTACTGCATTCGTTTTGCTGTGGTCCGGGATTTTCTAAAATTTGTATGCCATGACAACCAATACTAATCATCCAATATTCTTCAAATAACAGAACTCTGAGGTACTGAAATATAAATCTAATTCAGAATTTTGTTCCTCCTGTTCACAGGCTCTTTCTTCTATTGTCAATTCAATGTTAATTCTTTCACTGCATAATCAAGTCTCAATTGACAGTATTACAAAAATGACCTTATCTACATTGTAAGAAAAACTATATTTTGTGTCTGCATTACAGGTTAGCTTTCTACATGAACTTGTTTTTTTCTATACAAAGATTTCATACAATAGGGTAATTCCCCAATCCATACTCAATCATATTAAATAGTTGTGCAACTGTATCTAGTTATCAGAGTAAAAGTCTTTACTTCATTTCATATATACAGACTTTTCAAAATCACATTAACTACATTTTTAAAATCTTTCCACTTATCAATGTTTTTAATTTGTCCTTGTTTTTTCACAAGAATGTACTCTCACACTACAGGAGCTCACAATCACTGGTGTGTTTTTATTGTCATTTGAAATGTTTGAAGTACTATGTGTGGGAGGAATTAGGGAGAATATGAAACAATGAACTTTATAGAATGCCCTGAACTGGGATGACTTCTTTATCTAGTCATGGTAGACCACTTCTCACACTGGGATGACATCATGTAATGTGCAGTTGAGCCTGCTCTAAGTTTCTTTAGCCCTGGCTGCATTTGTTGAGGAAAAATAGCCCCTCAAAAGTAGGTGGAAAGCCACTTCTTGCCTTCATTACCTAAAAAATTACTTGTGCAGCAACCAAGAGCATAAAGAGTGGGGTGGTAGTTTTAAGTTTCCCATGGTTTTAATCTTACCCTAAAGCAGAAGAATCCACATGCACCCTGATGTTTGGCATGAGGTTCCCGTTGCAATTGGGTTCTACACTAGCAACTCAACCAACACACAATGTTACGAGAACATTCATCAGATATGTAAGAACTCCTCTTGCCAAGAGTCCATGTAAATTTTCAAAACTACTTGTCTTACCAATTCCTTGCATCTGATGATCACAATCCTCATTCCTATGAGTCCCCCTATGACTCATAACAGTAAGCCAGAATTTCCCTTTGTTGAATCCTGTCTGTGCAATACATACCAAACTCAGTGTACTTAATCTCCTGCCTTAAACCAGGGTACTGAATTGGAGATCTCTGATAAACTTCAAAATTTCTAAATAGAGACAACCATTTAGACTTATTGCAAATCCTGAGATCTTTTATGAGGTTTGACGTTCCTCAAAAACAGAAGCCTTAAATTTCTTTGAGAAAAAAATGAGAACATAGGTCTTCCAATCACTTTTGATACAAAGTACGTTGTCTGAATGTCTCCAAATTTTGCCATATTATTTTGCTACCTGTGCACAAAATATTCACTTACATGTCATGTCAAATACATCTAAGTGTGAACATTTATACTTACTGTGTTTCAATTTACCTACATGTATTGCCACTGAATTCCTTTACAAAATATCTAGTAAAATCATACAGCTGACTGAGCTTTCATACAAACTGTTGTTAAAGTAGCCTAAACCTTGTAGCTCATGCTAGTATTAATAAAAACTCAAAATTCAAAGACTTTCCACTTAATGCAAAGTAAAATCCAGGATACTTATCAAAATCATAGTAGTTGCAGATTACTTTATTAAATTGCAATGGTAAATGTATTTTTGCTACATGAGACATAATGAGAAAGAACAAGAAAGGAAAATGCAAGGGAGAGAGAGAGAGATAGACAAAGGAAAGAATAATACCACAGATTTTCAAAAAAATGGATGGGGCCAAATACATTAAAGCCCTCTAATATTCACCTTAACAGCATTGGTTGGCAGGTTCTTCCTGGCTGGCTGTACTTGGCATCTTTGCAAGATTCTTTCCTCTAAGTTATTTATCCACTTCTGGTCTTCATCTAACCCATCAGTTTCTTCTCCAATATCGGTATGATAAGTAGACGATTCTGTGTTACTAGAACTGGGTGATGGGCCACCATGCCAAGCGGTATTTGGCCCTTTATTGTAATACTGCTGGCTAGAGATACTTGCATGACCCTGGTATGCATGAGGAATAGGTGGATACACAGTGGAGGATGGTGGAGGCTGGATGAAGTCATTTACAGTGAAATGTTCTCCTTGGAATGTTCTCTTTGGTGGGTTATGATGGAGATGAGGTGGCAGAAGATTACTCTGTGTACTACCATTTCCATCATCAGTTGATTGTAGATGTGCCGGCAGCTGGTCATGGTTTTGTGGAATGTTGCTGAAGCTGTCAAACTGAATGTTACTATGTCCTAATTGTGGTGAGGATCCTAATGGCATCTGTGTTCCTGGGGGAGGAGGTGCTCCTCTTGGTGGAGGTGGAGTGCTAAACCCTAGAGGTGGTGGTCCTCTATTCAAACCAAAAGGTGGAGGTCCCCTGAGAGGTGGAGGCAGCCCCCTGTTAAATCCTACATATGGTTGTGGTCCAGCCATTTCCATCGGTGGTGGCCCTCTGTTAAAATACATGGGCAGGGGCCCATGCATTGGTGGAGGACCTCTGTTGAATCCTACAGGTGCAGGAACTCTATTCATTCCATTATTCGGTTCTACAGGTGATGGGGCCCCATTTGTGACCACGGGTGGAGGAACTCTATTTGTATCCATGCTAGTGATGTCATGCAGGTTACGATAAAATCTAAAGAAGTGTTAATTATTTAAAGTGAATGGATTGTAAAGACTATGAACCAAACCTATGGACTGATCCCCATTTGGACTAAATTAGAAGTCAAACCAAGACAGAAGCTAAAATTCAGGCATTCTTCTTTATATAGTTTTCTATCTTTTCTTCTATGCACTCTTACACTTATTTCTAAGTAATAGTTTAAAAAGGAATATCAAGAAATGGGCCCATCTGATAATTTCCAAAATCAGAAAAAATTAGTAACACAATGCACCTTATGAAAGAAAAACAGCTTGTAATAATGTTTGTTAAATTCAATAACTGAGCATTAGAGTCAGATTAAGGTTTTACACTTGGCTTTAAACAAACTGTAATCCAAGAATGTGAAAAATTAACACAGTCACAGTTTTAAGGCGACGAAGCATCACATAGGCAATCAGTCATACGATATCAGGCCCAAGTTTAATGTATTATATCACATCTACGTTTAGGAAAGGGATTTCATTAGCACACGCTCTGAAAATAAATGCACAATATTTATTTCCGCACTTTCAACTATCAATTTTTCAATCAGCTTCTGCTATTAATCTCTTATTCAATCTTTCCTTTTCTCTCACTTAATAAATTTCACTGGGTGCAGAATGAGTCCAAATTCATATGCAGCATGCATGTGCAGAT
>NC_061822.1:7807982-7810482 GCF_019202785.1 Penaeus chinensis
TCGCTCCTCGCTCCTCGCTCCTCGCTCCTCGCTCCTCGCTCCTCGCTCCTCGCTCCTCGCTCCTCGCTCCTCGCTCCTCGCTCCTCGCTCCTCGCTCCTCGCTCCTCGCTCCTCGCTCCTCCCTCCTCCCTCCTCCCTCCTCCCTCCTCCCTCCTCCCTCCTCCCTCCTCTCTCCTCTCTCCTCTCTCCTCTCTCCTCTCTCCTCTCTCCTCCCTCCTCCCTCCTCCCTCCTCCCTCCTCCCTCCTCCCTCCTCCCTCCTCCCTCCTCCCTCCTCCCTCCTCCCTCCTCCCTCCTCCCTCCTCCCTCCTCTCTCCTCTCTCCTCTCTCCTCTCTCCTCTCTCCTCTCTCCTCTCTCCTCTCTCCTCTCTCCTCTCTCCTCTCTCCTCTCTCCTCCCTCCTCTCTCCTCCCTCCTGAAAAACAATTTTCACACCAAAATTTTAATCTAAGAAAATGTCTGCTGATTCCATATCAGACTTAATGGCAACATTGGCCAATCACCAAGGCTAGGATTAACATTTTTTTCAAAGGCCAGGCACATGACAAGTGCATTTTCTGATAACAATACTTATCACATCAAATTAACTTTGTTAATGAGAAGTATTAATGATACTGTAGAGTATATTCCCACAAAATGAAAATGGGTCTGGTCATCATCACCTCTAATGACAGCCTAGCCAATTTGCAAGTATGAATTACAATAGAGTGAGGTCATTTTCAGGTTTAAATATTACAATGTTTCATCATATATCTAATGCTGTATTTTGTAACTGTGTCCTTCTTGTCGGGATAATTTGTCAGGCCAACAAGGCCACATTCAGAACCTTCCAAGGCCTTCATTACCCACAATGCAACCAGCTCTACAGTAAATATTCCCTATTCTAATATACCAGTGTCTTTATTTTACACACTGATAGGTTTTTTTAAACTACTCTGATGCATAAGCAACTTATCTATAATCGACAGACACTAAAGTAATCATTGATGATAATAATACAGGGCTATAAAATTACCTATGATTATCTTATGATTGCCTGCAACTATCAACGTTTGTATACAAATGCTATCGTGACATCAACTCGTCCTGCAAAGGTGGGCAAGATGGAGAGATGAACAAAATATCTGAACAGTTAAGGCTTTTGTATATCCTGTCCAACCACTTGGGACAGGCATGCCCCTGACTGAAACTGGCGACTTGAGGTGAAATAAGGTAGCATATCCATATCCAAACTCAAAACTTAATCTGAAGTTGTACTAGAATAATCTTAATTCACTGTTCTTTAAGTCAGGTTCATACAATAACTGAAGAACATTCTCTCCAACAACTATAATCAATAAGTAAATAATCAAACGAATGCTAATGACAACATCGTAATTTTATAACAATCCACATAAAGTGCCATGCAGATTCTAATAGGCCATAAGAAATTCTCGAGAGTCTCCTGTACTAAAACATTAAATAAAATGTGAATAAAATAGTCTCTCCAATGTCAACGCCAAACCCACGACTCCTGTGTTTATTATCCAAGAAATCTCCTTTACAATAATTTGAAACAAAAGTATCTCCCTAGTGACAATCAAACAGTGATCTAAATTTTCCATCTTACCAATTATCAGCACATACATTACATAATAACGCCGTAAATCGTTGTTAAATAGGTTTCCTTCTCGAAGTCCTACCTTGTTCTATGGGAATGTGGTGTGTGGGAGGCTCACCACTCGGTTAATATAACTCAGGAATAAACAAATGCTAATAAAGGCAAGAATCTCTTTTATTTTAATATATACTGATGTATTTTTGCTGCACCTTTTTTTACCAAAAATTAGTATTTTGTAATTCTACGCTCTGAAAATTGCGTGGGAATGAATACTTGCCGTGATAATAACTAGTGGCATTCGCTCACCTTTTTTTTCTTACAATTATCAGATGAAGCATCTTGGTGACAATAACCTCCCAGACCTATACACATTTATAAAACCCGACAACTAGATTAATACAAGACGATAAGAAAAAGTAACAAACCCGTAAAAAATATCGCCACAGCGTCAATGAACGGCAGCGAGGGAGGAATGACAGTTACCGGGCGCCTCCTGCCCTTTTATTCAAACCTGCGACGGCATGTGTTGAGGCCGCCGCTCGTTTCATCACTTTCTGTGATCTCGTCTTGGCCTTATTTTCTCTCATAGCACCGCGAGAATTAAAATGAAAATGTATACTACAATGTAAGGGGTGATCTGAATTCAAGTATCATATGTTATTATTTTTTAGAATAAAGTTGAAACATCGGTGAATTGGTATCCCTTTCGCTATGAATCATCACCCTTCTAGAAAAATCTCGATATTTAGAGTACTTTTCACACGGCTCGGCCATTCGTTAGAGATAAATTTTCAAGGATAATGGTGACTATCGAAAATATGATCTGAATAAAGTTTGGATAAAAGACAGATGATTTCAGTATGTATATATGTATGTATATATATTTATATATATAAATATATA